>NC_043700.1:120159700-120210038 GCF_006229205.1 Suricata suricatta | reverse complement strand
TTTCACCTGATCTTCTCTGCCAATGGAAAGTTTATTTAATTTTTTTTTAGTAGTTTAGGATACTTATACTAAATCTAACAGAAATAAACTCCTGAAGGAAAGACATAGCTCTAATTTTTAAATTGTGTTTATGGTAAACATGTAGGTTGGGTCCTTAGTATTGTCTAGATTTGCTCCCCAAAGATATCATTGAGCTCCAAAACTGAGACTGTGGATGAACTTTTATTTAAGGAACTTAAAAGTGACACCAGGTCATCATCAATGAGGTAATGGATTTAGCATTAGAGTCAGATAAATTTGGGGTTGTATCCTTACCCTGTCATTTACCATTTTGTGTGGCTTTAGGCACATACATAATTTCTAACACCTAATGATCCTTAACTATAAAATAAAGTTAGTAATGTGAGTTATTGGGGTTATTTGGAAAATTTTATAATCAGATCATAGTAAATGCTCAAAATGTTATTTCCTTTCCCTTTACAGTGATTAAATATAATTATAATTATTTTTCCAAGTAAAATGGTAACTTTATGATGTTATCTGCAAATTTCTGGGAAAATTTTTTTAGATATCAAAGATTTTATGAAAAGTGACTTTCTATAACCTTCAAGATAGATATACACCATACATATATACTATATTGTATATATCATATTATATTTTTTTCCATATATAGAGATGGGGACAGAGTGGTATGTCATGATTCTACCTTCTACATCTTAAATCTCCATCAAAAGATAGATAGATAGATATAGCTACATTGGAATATTACTCAGCGATCAAAAAGAATGAAATCCTGCCATTTGCAACAACATGGAGAGAACCAGAGTGTATCACACTAAACGAAGTAAGTCAGTCAGAAAAAGACAAATATCATGTGATTTCACTCATGTGAAATTTAAGAAACAAAACAGATAAACACAGGGGAAGGGAAGCAAAATAAGATAAAAACAGAGAGGGAGCCAAACCATAAGAGACTCTTAAATTCAGAGAACCAGCTGAGAGCTCCTGGCTGGGCTTGGGTGGGAGGACGGGCTATGCGGGCGATGGGCGTCAGCGAGGACACCTGTGAGGATGAGCACGGGTGTTACATGTAAGTCATGAATCACTAAATTCTATTTTTAATTTTTTTTATGTTTTTATTTATTTTTGATACAGAGACAGACAGAGCATGAGAGGGGGAGGGGCAGAGAGGAGGAGACACAAAACCGGAAGCAGGCTCCAGGCTCTGAGCTAGCTGTCAGCACAGAGCCCGACGCGGGGCTCGAACCCACGAACGTGAGATCTGACCTGAGCTGAAGTCCGAGGCTTAACCGACTGAGCCACCCAGGCGCCCCTAAATTCTATTTTTAAAGTCATTATTACACTGTATGTTTATTAGCTTGGATTTAATTTTTTTTAAAGTCTCCACCAGTAGATTTTAATTAGACAAAAATACAAATGGCATTATCACCAGCAGGTCACATGTAAAAAGTTTGAATTTCTATTAACATATTAACATTAATCAAATATTTCAGATTATTTAGTTCAGTAAATAGTAAATGTCACTCTGCAAAGTTACTTTTTTTATGTGTTTTATTTATTTTTGAGAGACAGAGAGAGACACTGCGAGCAGGGGAGGGTCAGAGAGAGAGGGAGACACAGAATCTGAAGCAGGCTCCAGGCTCTGAGCTGTCAGCACAGAGCCCGACACGGGGCTCAAATCCACGAACCGTGAGATCATGACCTGAGCCAAAGCCGGACACTCAACCACCTGAGCCACCCAGGCACCCCTAAAGTTACTTTTTAATTAATGTTCTCCCACCTTTGGCCTTTGTTTTGAAAGACTTTATCTCTCAAGAAAACTGAATTTATCCAGTTTTACTTATTTAATTCCCATTTCATGTATGGAGATTATATATACAGATATGTAAAGTTTCTTATCAACAGAAGCCACTATTGTTCTCACACTTAGTTGATACAATTCCAATAAAAAGCAAAGAAACTTGATACTTTCACTCACCTTTATAGCCTTCTTGCCGTTAATGATTGTAATATCCCTAAGGAAAGATTATACATTTCAGTCCTTTTAAACTCAGATGGCCTCAGTTTATGACTTGCTTTGGCCAAAAATATGAACAGACTGGAGTGTGTCAATTCCAGGTAGAAACTTCAAGAGAAGGTCCTTGAGCTGAAATCTGAAGGACTGGTAGATAAAAGCCAAGCAAAGAGTGGAGAGAACCTATTGTACACAGAGAAAATAGCATGCACTAAGCTGATGGAAAGAGATTGTAAAATCCAAACCTCTACATCAGTGTTATTAGAGTGCAGAAAGTCAGCTGGAGAGCAATGAGGGCGAAGGTCCTACCTTACTTTAGTAGGAAGGAAGGTCAGATTGCACAAGGTTGTGGGTGATAACAAGGATTTTATATTTTATGCCAGGAACAGTGTGAAGCCACATAAGAGATAGAACGGTGGAAATGACAGGATAGGATTTAGATGTGTAACGACCTCTCAGGGTTTTGTGTGCAGAGCAAATTGGAAAGGGAGATAATGGAAACTTAGACCATATGTAAAGCTAATGTGATAATCTAGGCTGGAATTGATAAATGTTTGACCCAGAAGAGTGGCTCTGGAGATGCAAGAAGTAGATGGATTTTAAATATACACAGGGACAGACTTAATAGATGCTGAATATATTTTTGCCTAATAGATTAATGATAGATAGAATGTGGAGATGGAAGAAGTGAGGGATGCCTTTGGGGTCATGGATTAAGCATTGGATGAAAAGAAACTTCATTTATAGTGAAGAGAATAACTTGCAGATGTGCCCAGTTGGAGAATGAGAGCAAATACCTTTAGACTGAGGACGTAACATGGAGAGCCCACTGGGAAGTTAGTGCTTTGAGAAACAATCTGTACAGGTGACATAAATTTGGGATCTATCAACACAGAGATGGTACTTGAAGCCATAAGAATGAATGAGATAATTTAGGAAAAGGAGAAGAGAGAAAAGTACCCAGGACCAAGGTCTGAGTAACTCTAACATTTAATCAGAGACAGGAAGAGAAATGTGGCAGAAAAGCTGAAAACAACAAAAAGTTGTAATAAGGATGAAGTAAAAGTGTCCCTCTAGAAAGCACTTAATTGAGTCTTTTGTTCAGAAGATATAGGATGGGTATATTTTCTGAGAGGAGAGTAAGAATCAATAGGTTCTGAGCGTGGGTCGATCAAGGACTGATAGAGTGGCCTCAGAGGAGGGCGGAGGGGAAGGGGCACAGGCTCCCAGGTAAGGCCTGTAGAAACTCCGGCTAGCTCACAATTTTGGTTCAACATTGAGGTATTTCTTGATTGCCCAAGATGCTTCCTCTGTACAAAGGCATTTACTGTCACTCTGTATGTTTATATAACACACTACTATGCTTAAACTCAGTTCATTTGGGGCACCTTAGTGGCTCAGTCAGTTGAGCATCCAACTTCCGCTCAGGTCATGATCTCACGATTTGTGGGTTCGAGCCCTGTGTCAGACTCTGTGCTAGCTCAGAGCCTGGAGCCTGTCTTTGGATTCTGTGTCTCCCTCTCTCTCTGACCGTCCCCTGCTTACTCTGTCTCTCTCTCTCAAAACAAAACAAAACAAAACAAAACAAAAAACTCAGTTCATCTTCTTCTAGTAGCTACACCTGCACTTTGGGTCACTGCCACCAAGTGGGTACCATTTCTTCAACTACGACTCATGGTCCAAAAAGCAATCTTAATCTCCATATAGAAATCATCTTACTTTTTTCCTTCTCACTCTACATGGGGGTGGGTGCTTTAACCTTCCTCAAACTGCAGGTGCTGTACTACATAGAGTTGCAGAATGGCCCTCCCAACAAGGGGTTAAAAATTCCTAAAGGGGAAAAGAACACTTGGACTTATCACATTTTTACAGGGCAACAAATTAGACACATTGTTTCTGGTCTGGCCACCTAACTGTCCCCAACTTGAAATAGAGTGCATACTTTGAAGGACTCCTAATTTGGAGGAAAAGTAGTCAATGCTCCCCCAAATGATGCCACCACCCCACCCCACCCACCTAAGGTGACAGCACCTAGTAACAAACTTATTCTAGGAAACTCACCCCCCTTGGAAATACATTGGTGACTGCCAATCTGATATTGCACAAATACCTACAATTTTTCCTTGGCTATATTGACTCATTTCTCTGCCACAGTCTGCCCTCCCCTCTAGCCTTAGCCAAGAGAGTCTAAATCATAATATCTAATAAATTCCAAGAGATCAACAAATACTAGTTCCTTCCTTTTCTTCCTATCCACAAACCTGGATCTCAGCTTCTGGTTGATCTGATTACTTTCCTAATTCTGAATCCATTATAAATTCTAGTAATAAGGGGCATTCTCATATTAGCCATTTCATTTAAGAGTAATAATATCTGTGGGGCCACCTGGGCAGCTCAGTCAGCTGAGCATCAGCCTTTGGCTCAGGTCATGAGTTTGAGCCCACTTCAGGCTTGGTGCTGTCAGCTCATAGCCTGGAACCTGCTTTGGATTCTTTGTCCCCTCCTTCCTCTGTTCCTCCCCCACTCACACTCTGTCTCTCTGTCTCTCAAAAATAAATTTTAAAAAGTTTTAAAGAGTAATAACTGTATAAAATTCATCATCATGAAAATGCTATTCTACCTTTGTTTAGGTAGGAATTTTCATGAGAGGTAAGTTTTAAGTTGCTCTGGATATAGGTTGGTTGAAGTATTGGTTGAAATACTTCCGAGCCCAACACAGCAGCCCCACCATGTAATAAGCTAGGGAGAACCCTGGGGAGCTGTTGGAACCCAGCCTCTTCATTTTGTGCATCCTGGTTAGACTCAGTTCTCTAACCCATGCAGAACAGCTGCTTTCTTTGGTTACTTCTATGGTCCCAATCATTTATCTTTAAGAAAAAGACTTAGAGATATTATCAGGACCAATCTGTGTGCTAAAGTTGCTATAGTCCCAACCTCAGATCTTTTGAGACAATGTGTTTACAAATGTTGATTACTTCTATTACCATTGGACAACTGCTTGTCTCCTTGTCTTTTACAGAACTATAAGACACAACCCAAAATGATACTTGAACTTTACTCTTAAAATCTAAAATCCCATTTTCCACAGTCATCACACATATATTTCTAATCATAGAACAATATAGTGATAATCCACTTTGCCATAAAGTATAATGGGAGGAGTCATGGGGGAAAGGATCTGAATTCCACTCTTGGCTTATCATTTCATATTTGAATGATCTTTAAGTTTCTGGACTTTTGTTCATTTTTCTCTTCTGTTATATTTCCTCAAAAGGAGTGACTATGAGGCTGAATCAAGATACTGTCTTTGAAAGCAATGAAAATTAGTATTTATATCTGATTGTTGAAAATTGAAAGATTACATAATTTCAAAAAAAACTACATATGTAATGTTAAGACTGAGTTTAGTTCCTGTCTCAACCACACTTTGCCAAAAAAGAAGAAAATGATCTAGATCAGTGGTTCTCACACCTGACTGATTTCACCTGGAAAGCTTTAAAATGTATAGAGAGATTCTCAAGCTCTACTTACCAAGGCTTTGATTCAGTGGACATGGATATCAGCCCAGGAGACTGTATTTTGCATAAGCTTCACAAGTAAATTGCTACAGCTTTTTTGGAGAAAGTTGGCAATGGGTGTGAACGTTTTACCCTTAGACCTGGTCATTTTACTTTGAAAAATGATCCTGCCATACTCAAACAAGTGTAGAAAGATTATACATACAAGGATTTTTACTGCAGCTCTGTTAACATTTAAAAAACCATTTGGATGTACAATTAGTAGGAGACTAAATAAATGATGGTGTGTCCATACAGTTGAATGTAATGTTGATATTGACAGGTGTCAATGGCATACATTATTTTTTAATTTAAAAAAAAGCAAATCATAAACAATTAATGATATGATGGTCTTATTAGTGAAAAATCAAAAGTACTGTGTATTCATGTGTGGGTAGGTAAAAGATACTGAACTATGGGCAAATCTGAGAAATAGGCTTAGGAAAGAGTAGGAACAAAGGAAATGGAGGACTTTTCAATTTACATGTTTCTTTTCACAGTGGTTTTTTTTTTCTTATAGCATAAATGTATCTCACCTTTTCCAAAGATGATCCCCAAGTGATTCTGAGGAGGAGTCATGTTTAAAACAATGACTGATTGAGAAATATGTTAATTTCCTCTCTCTGGCCTTCTTAGTTCCTACTCTTATAGTTAATTTTTAAAGCTATTATATATGAGCCTCTACATTTTTTTCATTGTCAGTTTCATCACTTAGAATCTTCCTGAATTTTGCCCATATATGCCGGAGTCCAGCTCCAGCAGGTCCAGGGCTCCCTGAAGGATGGACGGTGTCAGCAAAAGGGAGTGAGAGAGCCTCAGCTTCTTTCTGATCACCAGGCAGGCATCTCTGCACTGACCCCAGCGTCAGCTTTATTTATTGGAAAAATGTATGGAGTACAAAACAAGAGTGGCAATTGCCTTAGACAATTCCTGATGACAAATTCTTTGGTATATAAAATTTCCCAGAACATAGATTGGTAGAAGACTCATGCATAATCTTTATCAACAGTGATTGATGTAGGTGATTTAGATGCTTAACATATGGGGAAGGAAGGTATCCTCAGCATTCAAATACAAGGCAATGTTTTTAGCATAGCAAAAGCAAAAGTTAGATCTTTGTGAGCAGGGGTCAATAGCCTGTTTTCTCCGGGAAGAAAAACAGGTTTCTCCAGAAATGTAATATTTGCTCCCATAAACACAAAAGAAATTCCTATACAAGTTCCTTCACAAGGCACAATTAGCATTTTTTGAGGATAAGGGGGCATGTCACTCCTGATACCAGTCAACAAGGTGCCTTGGGGGTTGGTGCTCAAGCAAAAGTAATTGAGTGGGGTGTAGATTTCAGTTGCCATCTGACTGTGGGAGCCTTGCAAACCCGCCTTTACCTCAGAAGGAGTTTTCTCAACTTAGTGAGATCAGAAAATGGCTTTCAACACATATATATCCTACCTACTAATTCATTCATTCATCTAGTCTGTGAATATATACTGAGTGGTTCTGAGCATTCAGAAGTGCCAACCCGGTACCACGTGTGACTCCAGGCACTGGAAACACATAAGACCACAACCTTACCCTTGTGGAGTTAACATTCTAACTTCTCTTAGCCTCAGTTGCTTATCTGTAAAATGGATATACCATTAGTTACTTTCTTATAGGGCTATCTAAGGATGAAATAAAATAATGTGTGTGTAACATCCTCAGTATAAAGTCCTGTATTATAGAAGTGCTCAGAAACTCCAAGCTGCAATAACTTTTATTGTTATCATCATCATCATTTTGTCATCAACTGCTTGATCCAATGTGAATTTTCTGGGGTCAAAAAAAAAAAAAACCTACAGAAACTAAATTTCATCTTAAGTAGGGAAAAAAGAGTAGAAGTCAAGTCAATAGAAGGAAGAATGTCATCTCCTAGTTATTTAATACCTCCCTCAGCCACAGACTTCTGATTTCCGAGGTTTAACAAAAATAGATTGCATAGCAGAGGCTAATATGCATTTATAAAAATATACGACATTTTGTTCATATCAGTGAGCACGAGAAATTTCTTTTGGAAATACGAGTATCAAAGGGCAATGAGTGGCCCCCTAATCCCAATAGCAGATACGCTTATGAGTGGAAACCACAGTTTAGGAACCTTGGAAAATGGACTTGTCTTTACATTTGCACTTGATCTTGAATAGTGCAATACATGGGCTTAGTCAGTTTGAGCTTCTTTTTTTTTTTTTTTTTTTTTTTTTTTTTTGTATTGACTCAGAAGCTAAATATGGAGATATGGAGCTAGGCTTAACTATCCAATTAAATATATTGTTTAAAAATGAAAACAATTACATTTTTCAATTATAAGGAAGATGAAAGTTGCAATTGCTTTAGTTATGGTATGTTTCTTTTTCTCTTTTCTTTGTTTTTGCTGTTGGTGGAGACAGAGTTAATTCTTTTAGCAAAGAAAAAAGCTGAACAATGATTATTAGTAGACTTCCTGCAGTGGTCCCCAGTTAGCTTCACCCTGTGCTTGCAGGCTTGCTTGTCTGATCCTGCTAACTCTAAAAGAAACCCCAAGGTAAATAGAATTACTCCATATTGTGTAACAATGAGCAACAGGTGATTCAATGCCAAAGAACCGGAAAATTCTCCATGCAAATATATAGGTCTTTGATATATTCTACAAGCTATTATTTTAACTGAGAAAGAATAAAGGGCAAGCAATACCCCAAGGTCATGAATCATAAAAATTATTTTGTGGTGGAAAAGGGAAGTTACTAAATACTTATTTAACAAATGTGTTTTGTGTAACAATGTGCCTAGTGCTGTGCTAAAAAAAAAATGCTACAGAAGTGAATACAGTGCAATATTCACTCTTAAAGAATAGCGCTATTGTGATCACACAACACTATGGCATAAAAATGCTTTATTTCATACTTTATGTATGGAACCCAGCTGGGCTACTCCAGAGACATGGTTAAATACTAGTCACAAAAGCAGGATGGTCAATCTCCCAGCATGTTCAAGCCAATATACATTTTTTTCTACAAACTCTTGATCCTCCATTGAACATTTGGGTTGCAGTCTTTCTCAAGAGTAATTATTTCAGGGCATGTTTTCACTCTTGGATTTGGTCTCAACAGGACTACCAAGATGTGAAAAAGTATGAAATATTGAATAAAAAAAAGATCCAAAACATTTTGGTAGTCATGCCAGTTTTGGTGTGAACCTTATTTAAACCAATCACTATAGTATATTCCAGTGTGTCATTTGACTTCTCTGCACTGTGTACCTGCCGAGTTCTGTGGCTCTAGTTATGCAGATTGTTGTGTTAGTCCTCAGATCAGTTTCGTAGGTGTACAAAATGGTTTGGTGCTGATCTAGCTGAATTTGGGGAACAAGACAAGCTAAGGGCTCCCGTGCTGCTCTGCTATCTTGCCTAACCCCCCTGCAATGTGCCATTTTTTAAATTCCCCAAAGAAAGCTAAATCCTTTTTTTCCAACATTTTTTATTTATTTTTGAGAGACAGAGAGGGAGAGATGGAGCGCTAGCAGGAAGGGGCAGAAAGAGAGGGAGACACGAAATCCAAAGCAGGCTCCAGGCTCTGAGCTGTCAGCACAAAGCCTGACATGGAGCTCAAACTCACAAACTGTGAGACGGTGACCTGAGCCAAAATCAGTTACTAAACCAACTGAGCCACCCAGGCACCCCTCCAATGTGTCATTTTAAATGAACGTTTTGTTTTCAGACCTTCTCTGTAACACAGTGAGGCTATTTCATTTGCTTAGTCTCATCATTAAAATGGACTTGTAGGTTTGGTGGTTATGTCCTTGTGATTATTCTAATTGGTCAACTCTGTGTCTCACTTGAAAATTTCCCCTCAAATACAATTCTCTTTAATAGAAGCAAATGTCTGCAAGTATTGACAAAAAGTCACAAATTTTTAGAAGGAGATGAAAGAGAACATTCTTCACTCTTGTTTGCTTAAGATATGAGTCTATTCCACCTCAAACTACATCTAGCAAAAGGTACATAGTACTTTACCCAAAAAAGTGGCATGACATCCATTAGAACTGATCATAACACTTTCGTTCTTGTGACTCCACTGAAACAAATCTGAAGGAATTGTTTTAAAGTACATGTCATTTGGAGCACCTGAGTGGCTCAGTTGGTTAAGTCTCCAACTCTTGATTTCGGCTCAGGCCATGATCACATGGTTTTCATGAGTTCAGGTCCTCCCTAAATCATCCAGCTTTGCACTGACAGCACAGAGTCTGTTTGGGATTCTCTTTGTCTCCCTCTCTCTTTCCCTCCCCAACTCTCTCTCTCTCTCATCTCTCTGGCGCACACGTGCTCTTGCTTTTGCTCTCTATTTCTATCTCACTCTCCCCCCTCAAAATAAATAAATAAATAAATAAATAAATAAATAAATAAATAAAACCATTGAAGCACATTAATTTCATAGGAAGTCAAAAAAATACCTGTCTATAAGTAACTTTCTTCTTCCATTCTGCTTTGTTTAGTTTCACATAAAAGCAATTCATTTTGGGGACGCCTGGATGGCTCAGTTGGTGCAGCGTCCGACTCTTGATGTCTGCTCAGGCAGACATGCTTGCTCTCTCTCTCTAAAAAAAAATTTTTTACATTAAAAAATGAAATTTAATTTTAAAAAAGGCAATTCATTTTTAAAGACTTGGGAAACTGTTCCAAAGCATATATGTATCTCCTTCTGACCCCTGTCATTTTCTGAAAGAATCAAGTTCCGTTATTATAGATTCCACAAGGGCAAGAATCCTCTTCTATTGCTTGAAATTGTTCTCAGCACCAGCTGAGTGCCTGGCAGATAGTAACTGCTCAGTATTTGCTTATTTAATGCACGTTATACCATATAAGGTGCTTTGGAAAAAGTAGCTAACACCCTATGACACAAGTTTATTCTTTTTATAAAGACTAATCACCTTATATATGCAAAAC
Source organism: Suricata suricatta (assembly GCF_006229205.1). Classification (NCBI taxonomy): domain Eukaryota; kingdom Metazoa; phylum Chordata; class Mammalia; order Carnivora; family Herpestidae; genus Suricata; species Suricata suricatta. The sequence goes on along the minus strand of NC_043700.1, from coordinate 120,199,489 downwards.
ACTACAGTACCTATTTGTCTGTCAAGTGTTGTATGTAAAATGTCTTGAGTCATTCAGAGAAATAACATACTAATTATCACAGCTAATTTGTTATATTATCAAGGGCAAAATTAATTAATTAAACACTCGCTGGTATTTGAAATCATTTATCTCAAAGACATTCAAAAAATTAAGATGTCTTCATTCTCACAGTGTCACGATGAGGTAAGTACTTTAAGCTGCAGAAGAAACATTTTCTACCCGAAAGAAAAGACCATTTGGGGGGTGACTGGGGGCTCAGACTGTTGGGTGTCTGACTTCAGCTCACTTCATGATCCCACAGTTTGTGGGTTCGAACCCCACATCAGGCTCTGTGCTGACAGCTCAGAGCCTGGAGCCTACTTCGAATTCTGTGTCTCCCTCTCTCTCTCTCTGCCCCTCCCCTGCTCATGCTCTGTCTCTCTCTTTCTCTCAGAAATAAATAAATATTTTTAAAAATCATTAAATAAAATAAAAAAAGATCATTTGGCTATATTGGTTTTGGGGTTAGAAGATTTCCTTGGGTATATGACACCTACCAAATCAAGGAAATTTTGATAAGTGTTTAGGAAGATTAATACGTATAAAATGTATTAAAACCAAAAACACATTATTTACTTATCATCAAGAAAAGATGATCTATAAAACTAATCACAATTTCACCCCAAAAGGTTTTGAGTGTATTCTGAAGTCTAACCGAGTTTAGACATTGTATAGAGATGCTGTGTGAGTCCAAGGGTAAGTGGTCATCTAAGAACGTGGTAAATATATACATATAAAGTAGTATGGACAGTCATTCTGAAAACCCCATAAATTATAATTGTGGTCAACATTTAATTTGTGTGTGATTTTTTTAATGTAAATTACCCCTTTGAACAGTAACACCAGTAGAATGTAGGGTTTTTTTATTTCGGTTTTGGTTTTTTGTTTGTTTCTTACCCAAAAAGATTCCAGAAGATTCTATAGGCTGAAAGGCAGGATAGAATTTTGAAAGAAGAACCTCTCTGCATCATTCAGATGACTCCTTGGAGAGTCTGGAGGAGGCCAGGACTCATTAGCTGGAACTCATCTTTGAAAGGGAGTTTAGAGTCACTTCCACTAGTAAGACAAATGTCTAATGGCACTAAGCGATTACAGGAATCTAAGCCAGGATGTTGTTTAAATGGATGTACGTGAGATGGCAAGCATGCTCCCATCAAAATGCTCTATGTTTATTTTTAAATTTCTATTGTTTTTAACATCCAAAAATAACTTTAATGTTTGCCAAGTTATCCCTCCTACTTGCAAAGCCCGACATGATATGGAGGCTGATAGAGAGAAGGACACAAGGCAGGAGGAGCACTGAATTACTTTTATTGCATTTTTTCATGTTAAAGATAAGGCTGAAATGAAACATAGTTATTGTGATAAATATGTTGTATCTTCATATTTCATTGTAGTTGTCAGAATTCTTGCCAAACCATAAAGCAGAGCAACAAGTGGATGGGTACAGGTATACTTCAGCTATGGTCATATTTGGTCTCAACAAAAAGTGTTAATTTGTCCTGAATTTCTTCATTCTATTAAGGAGGTTAGGTAAATTAGATGGGGTGGGGGTGCCAACCTGTTATTCTTCCTTCACTATGTGTGTGTGTGTGTGTGTGTGTGTGTGTGTGTGTGTGCGACAGAGAGACAAAACCAGAAACAGAAAGATCGGTAAAACTTTAAAAATCATTTTCAGTTTTGTTGTATTTTGTAAATTTAAATTTTGGTCTTCACAATGTACTAGTATCTTCGGGGCGCCTGGGTGGCTCAGTAAGTTAAGTGTTTGACTTCGGCTCAGGTCATGATCTCACAGCTTATGAGTTCGAACCCCATATCGGGCTCAGTACTGACAGCTTAGTGTCTGGAGCCTGCTTTGGATTCTGTGTCTCCCTCTCTCTCCTTGCCCCTCCCTACTCATGCTTTGTCTCTCTCTCCTTCAAAAATAAATAAATATTAAAAAAAATTTAACATACTAGTATCTTCTATGACACAAGGGCTTTTAGAAAGTTGACTAAGTTAAAAGACAGGTTATCAAAGTTGCAGGAGACAAGGGAAATGATCATTTGCAAAATAAGATATGGATTAGGAAGAAGGGAGAAGTGTGGGTGGGATGATTTTCAAGGGGAAAATGAAAGCTCAGTGACCGCCAGGAAAACTACCAGAATTCCTCTCCATGCTTCATAGAGCTGACCTGTCATCCCTCTGTCCTTCTCACTTTTGCAATTGAGTACATAGGAAGGGAGAGGAATGGCACTAAGCTTCCTTCAACTGACAAGGGGACTCAGGCACCCCAAAGCTGCTATCCAATCACCACCACGCACCCATGCATACTATTCATTTTCCTGAAATGTCTATGCACCCTGGCTCTGTATGTCAAAGCCTCAGTTTGAATAGCTGCCTCCTTTATAACACTTTCTTTGATCACTTTTGGAAAGTGATCTTACCTTCCTTCTCCAGAACTAAGTAATGTTTTTTCCATGAATCTCTACAATGTTCTGTTTGTATAGGCTTTCTGTTCTTCCTCTCCCTGCCAAAAATAAAACAAACCAAAAAACAATACTCCTTTAGCCATATGCTCTTACACAAACTACTTCACTTCTCTGTTCCTGAGTTTTTAAATGTATTTTAAAAAGGAGATAAAATCAGTAAAGTCAAAGGGTGGTTTTGAGAATTACAAAACTGAATCACCGAAAGTAATACGGGTGAAAAGATAAGATAGTGCTCAATGTGAGAAACTATTAGAGGTTGTTACTCCCTACTGCCACCTAGTGAGCACATATTAGTTTCCTTTCCTAAGCTCCAGCTTCCGCTCTGCATATCCATTGATATTACCCTATGTGCAAACTACTGTGGTAAGTATCACAGAACACACAAAGACCCCTGAGACACGATTAGCTGACCCTAGGAGCTCCCAATCCTTTGGAAGAGGTCAAACAAATCACTTTGGTGAAGGAACAAAACAGTTATTAGAAAACTATAAGCAAATCCCTGGAGAGAGTTGAAAGATAGATAGATATCCGCAGTTTCACCAAACCAGCTTGATTATTAGGATCCCCTGGGTGAGAGGTTTCTGCACTAGTAAATCAGAATCTCTGGTCGATAACCAAGGAAATGCAAGTGATGCTGATGACAACTCAAGTGGGGGAAATCCCTGGAATAGTTACATATAGTTGAGGATAAAGGCTTTCTGTTAAAAGCTAATTTTGACCAGGAGTAGGCACAGTTTTTTGTAAGAATTAGGATTAAAGAAAGAATGATGTCATTTAAAAGACATAAGGAAGTTTCTACCCAGTGGCTTAATCATCTCCATAAAGTAGGAAATAAGATTCTTTGCTAAGAATGAGACAGGCGGAAATACAGTGCAGACGTTGGGAAATGTAGAGAATATCAGAAGAGTTGCTATGGTGATGTGCTACACAGATAAACTAGAGGTGACTTAAACTGAGGGTCCATTATGCTGTAATCAGTATTTCTTATTGAAATTTCCAAGTCCAGTTTATACCTGAGTTCAGGTCATTCTCAAGTCCCCAAAAGCTCATATAAATGAAAATGCACTGATACTATCAATAAAAGTAAATTGTTAATGTTATTTGTCACAAAAGCAACTAAGGTAAATTCTGGGTACCAGCTGACGACCTTGTTTCCTTTGCCTAATACAAAATTTAAAATTTGATCTCATGAAATGTCTAGTGGTCAGATTCTCATACATAACAACAGGTCTACCCGTTGTGCTCTTGTTTGGTCTGTGGCTGGCGTCTGGATACGGGAACTCCCCTATGCTGAGAATAAGATTTCATAATTAAACTTATTCTGCTGTTGCTTTTCTTGCATTTTTCTTTTTGGTGAGTAAACTATTTTATTTGTTTCATTTTTCCACATCACATTCTCAGGGTTGTAATGGATCTGCCACAGTTCCCGGCAGTTACTGTTTCTCGGGGGGGAAATGCTCCTGTGGCATTATTGATTGCAGCCTTCATGGGAAGGACAGTGATTGACTGTGTTGCTTCCTGGGCATCTGTGAATTTGCTGTTCAGTGACAGGTCCTTCAGTGGCCTCCTCAGTTTCAACTTGACAAGAAATCTAGAGAAGGACTTAGCTCTATTGAAATGTAGTGTCCTCACCCCAAATCGTATTCTGTCTCTCAAACTAAATCCAGGTCAGTGAGAGGTCATGGTTAAGAAGGTAGTAAATGAGGACACTGAAATTGAGGCTGTCCTGCTGTCTTCATAAGGCTTCTGGCCCCTGGCATGGCCTCCTCGAAGTTTCATGATATTTTCTGAGGCTTTTCACACCTGCCTGCTTCCCCACCCACAATCTCAACACTCCACACTCTAACACTCTCTTCATTTTCTTGGCTAAACTCTCAGAATGGACATTTTACCTTAGGCAGCACAATGGGTTTGGACTTAGCCATTGTCTATGTCAGTATTCAGTTCTGAAAAGAGAAATTGGAAACCTGTAAGCAAAGGGACCCCACCATCTTATCATGGATGCACCATATTAGTCTTTATAATGATTATAATAATAGCTACCTGGTACTGAGAACTTCATGTAGGTCGGATATCATGCTGAGCACTTTGAATGCACACTAGAATTTAAGATCCGTATGATTCCATTTCATGGATTAGAAAACAGGAAGCCCACAGGGTCCTGTTACTTTGTCAGAACACACTCAGGAAGTAAGGACATGGGGATTCCACCCAAGTTTGTCTAACTCTGTATTCACATTCCTAACTGCTCCACTCTCCCGGTCCAAAAACCTCAGTCCTTAAACTATTTATTTCCCCTTATCTGTACCGCACCGTCATTCTTTACTTCTCTTTGATCATTGTTTATTATGGTAATGCCTTCCATCCACACACATACTTGGAAATAGTTTTGTGAGTAAGGAGAATTCACATCACCCATTTTTAGCTCACTAAAACACCTAGTCTTCAGGGTTGCACCTTTTCCCCCTTTGTATCCTGTTTCCTATACGGATCATATCTTGATTTATCATCAGTGACAGTGGTAAGACTAACCTAGGGTAAGAGAAGATGATGGAAGGGAAACTGAATAGTTGCTTCTGATTCTCAGTAGGGGCTGCTGGGACTTAAGCAGCCCTGTCATCAATTATTAGATAGGATCTCTATTGACCTTGTTTGCCATACTTCCCATCTGTGTGACTCCAGGCATCCACTGCCTAGAACTAAAGGAAAATGCAATCCAAATGTTAAAAAGTTAAAAAATTCAGAAATTTAGGAACTCTGTCCAATGTTCTCAGGCTCTGATTATCGACATGAAGCAGTGCCACCCTCTCTCCTTTTTGTTGCACACTCCCCCAGAGATTTTCACCCCAATTCCAGCATATCCTGTTCATGTGTCTTAGACCAATTCTGTTTTTAATGTTTATTTATTTTTGAGAGGTACAGAGACAGAATGTGAGCAGAGAAGAGGTAGAGATGACACAGACTCAGATTCGGAAGCAAGCTCCAGGCCCGGAGCTATCAGCACAGAGCCTGACACAGGACTTGAACTCATGAGCCGTGAGATCATGACCTGACCCAAGTTGGACACTTAACCGACTGAGCCACCCAGGTGCCCCTCATAGATTCTTATATATAAAAGATCCTAGGAATCTCCAGAGCTCTGTGGGACCATCATTGAGACTTACTGAGAAAATAACTTGGTGCTTAATATAACAAAGAATCTAGAAGCAATCTTTATATTTTAATTTCCTCTGATCCATGTTGCAGGTCATGCCTCACTGCAAGAACTGGATAATAACAGCATAAGTCCTTTTTTCTTTCATGACAACTACAGGAATATCACTTCAAAGCACATTCACTATAGTCTCATAGAATGTAGTCTCTTCTAGAAAGTAAGCGAACATGGGAAATGTTACTCTTGCTACAAAGCAGATCTATTTCTTACACTACCCTTGTTGTTAATTATTGTGCATGGGATGCCATTACTTGCAGCAACCTGCATAGCTTGAGTTTTACTTCAGTGATACTTTTATCAGAGGGTGTTACTTTTTACTCATCTAGAAAAAAATAGAGTGCAGTGTCCACTGTTGTTTACCACCATATGCAAGGTAAAGATTCTTCATAGTTTACCAATATTTTGAACAATTCAGTTATTGAAAAATATTACTGGCTGTCTAAACATGGGTAAATCACACTCTTACAGCTATTCTTCAAGGCGCTGATAATATTTCTGATCTCCACTTAGCTAGGTTGCTTGTCTTTCTAATTCACTAAGATTTGGAACAGATTTGAAAGGCTGATTATGTCAGGTTTGGGGTAAAGCAGAGAAATAACAGGCTTTGCAAATGCCTCCATTTCGTACATACACATGTATGGTATCATCATTTATTACTTCTGAATAAAGAAACTAGCCACGCAGTCCCTCTGACAATCGTTATCAGGGCTGAATGACACTCAATTTTTATCAAGCCTCTTCTCCAGTTATTGAAGCCTCCCATAATATCATCAAGTAAGTAAACATTGCTGTGCATATAGCTCTTGCTATTATCATGGAAAATAGCAAGCGGCTTGCCTGAGCCTGCACAGGAACTATGGGAGTCACCCTCCCTTTCCTAACAGCACGTGGCTGTGCCATTTCATTTTATCGTGACACATAGATACATGGAAAGATAGGCTATTCTCTTTATGTCTATTGGTAAATTTTCTTTTTAATAATTGTTGAATACTTCACCCCAGTAAGCAGTTAGTCCTGCTGGTTGAAGAAAATAGATACATTATCTGAGGTAATAGATAAGTCTCATTAAGAAGATGGAATAGACTAATTCCCAGCATATCTCCCATGCATGGGAAAACTAAATTGTGAAGTGCAGCAGTAACGCATCAACTATCTTTTCTGCATGGAATTAGATAAGTCTCACTGCTGCTTTATACCACATTATGTAATTTTTTATAAATAACCATTTATGTCAGAGTACCTCAGTTTGCTGCCTCATAAAAAAAAAAGACAGCCAATATTTCATTTCCAAGTGAGACCTATTCTTTTAACTACGTAAGGAATCCAGGTACTCTACTTAAAATTTATGTTCCTACTTATTAACATATGCCCATAGAGTGGGTGTTTGCTATTAGTCTAAAAACTAATGCTACACATCTGGCTATATTACACTTTTAATGAAGATTGGATCCTATCAAAGAAAGTAAAGCTAACGATTAGCATTCAAAACAAAGGCTTTGAAGGTCTTGTTTAAATAATGATTCGTAACCAGTTTACTTCAAGTAGGTTATTGTATCAGGTTATCATATATGAAGTACTTGAAAACAATTTCATTTCTTAAGCAGTTTAAATATCTCTCCCACATTCTTGTTTGCATAATTGATTTGTATTGGCAAATGTTTTTTATGTGGCTGTAACATCTCAAATATAGAAATTTCACATTATGGAAGTTAAATTAATGAAGTTTGTGAAGAAAGACTCTGCATATTAAAGTAAATGATAAAGTCAAGGATTCTTTGATTTGTGGACTGTGTAATAAAAACAAGACAATGACAATAAAATGCTTTGCAAATTATAGAGTGACATCCTAAAATGAAAGATCTTATATTGGTATGCATCCTAGTTTTAAGAACATCCTAAATACTGATAGGGGAAAGAAGCAACATAAATTCTGCGGGTTCTGAGTCTAAAGGCAATTCTATCCCAACCAGAGGGAGGAAGAAGATAGTCAGAAGAGACATTCCAGGATTGGAAAAGTGCTGAACAGGAAAATGACTCCTAAATGACAGCTATACACAAACTACCACACTTGCCACTGTGCTCTGTGCTTCACAGTCCGTGTGTATCAGTCAGCCCGGGCTGCTATAACACAACACCACAGCCTGGGTGGCCTACACAACAGACATTTGGTTCACACAGTGCTGAGGCTCCAAGTCTAAAATCAAGAATCTGGCAAGTTTCACTATGAAGCAGCTATGACAACACTTACTGCAAAAAGCTTTCCTAAACTGCCCATTGTTCCAGATCCAAGGTTTGGTGCCTCTTTCATTGCACAGCCCCTGGCACAACACATCATCTCACTGTAGTAGAATTACATGGTAACATAACTGCAGATAATCATCCAAGAGACCATTCTGGGTTTTCCCTCCATTTATAGAAACATAGCATGTTCGGGGGCGCCTGGGCGGCTCAGTCAGTTAAACATCTGACTTAGGCTCAGGTCATGATCTCACAGCTGGTGGGTTCAAGTCCCGCGTTGAGCTCTGTCCCTCTCCCAGCCCCTCACCTGCTCATGCTGTGTCTCTCAAAAAGGAATAAAATGTTAAAAAAAATTTTAAGAAAAGAGAAACATAGCATGTTCAGATTCATAATGGAAAGAAGTTAGAGAGTTGAATTCACTTTTTAAAATGTCTAAAGTAAAGAAACCTTGTTTTTGAGTGATTCTAATCACTTCAAAGAAAGCTGATTTTATGTTACTGTCTTTACTAAAAAATTTGAGAGGCACCTTAGTGGTTCAGTCGGTTAAGTGTCCGACTTTGGTTCAGGTCATAATCTCATGGATCTTAAGTTCAAGTCCCACATCGGGCTCTGAACTGACAATGTAGAGTCTGCTTTGGATTCTCTCTCTCTCTCTCTCTCTCTCTGTCCCTCAAAAATTTTTTGAAACACTTTTCCAGCAGAACCAGAATAATATTAAATATAATGCAGTATATAAAATGTTAGAATATAATTTTTAAAGTACTTTACATTTTCTATCTATGAAAATAAGGGTAAAGCATAGTAAAATTGTTTTCATAAAGTTGTACTATTATCAGATGATCTAACTCCTGGCTGAGAATTTTAATTAATTACACTGAATTTGTCCGCCATCTTTAGTACAAATATACCTCAAAGTTTTTGAAAAGCATGTATCAATATACATGCTCTAAGCCAGAAGATGTTTGCATTTTAAAAGAATTCTCATTGTGAAGTACCTACTGCTGTAGCAGTTTTTTAAAAATAATATGTAAATAATAATAAATTCCTTCCACATATTTAAACTGCTAGTCAACTTATGAAAACTTCAGTGTTTATGCAGATGTTCATGAGAATATATTTTCATTCAACAGTTTCCTTCTCTATAATCTTCTGTCTCCTAACTCTGTGCCAAAGACATATATCACAATCATTATCCATTTACCCATAGCACACACCTCAAGATCCCACTTATTTTAAGGTTTAGTTGTCAGAGTCAAAGATATTAAAATAGTCATAAAATGCGTATAACGCACAAAGCAAAATAAGTTTGGCTTTGTGACCCTTTTTCATAAACATGCATTTGAAAGGTCTGCATAAGAAGATTTTGTATTGTTTGAAGGGTGACTGTAATCCCAGATGGTCACTGCCAGTTTCTCACTGCAGTATGAAAGAATTTTTCCCCTTTACCCTATAACCCAAATATCACACTGAGCTTAAGGATGAAGCTGACATTTTAAAAGATCACCAAAAGTGTTCTCTTTCCAATTGCAATTATGCCCTCTATCTCAGTGGGAGCCATTGTCGGGGTCTTTTCAACTCTCCAACATCTTTCTGGCTTGCCTTCATTATCCTGATTATCTATTCATTTGCTGCCCAGCACTCATTTTATGAAAGATCATGTCTGCCATTTCTATAATGAGTGCTTGACTTTTACTGCCAGCATAAACACATAAAATATATAATAATTAAAGTTCACTAGTCATCCAAGTCTTAAGATCCATCATGTTGCTAATTTGATTTTTCAAGCATTTGCTTCTCTGTGAAAGAGGCTGATTTGCCCCCTAAGGCAAAGCGAGACTGTGGTGCAAGGGGCTGACTCTAGCCTAGAAGGACTGATCTTATTGGACACCATATATTTCCGCTTTCAGGTCCATCTTCAAAGAGCGACATATCTATAAAATATGAAGATTCTTCGAGCCAACAAAACTCTCATCAAATTTGAGCATAAAAATTGTTTTAAGCGTTACACGTTTTTCAAAATAGTTCAGTGCGATCTAATAAATACTTACCTTTCATGGGCTACTGTTTAAACTCTAAGGAAAAATTTCACTAGGATAACTATGGAAGTTTGCATCACATAGATTGAAACTTCACAATATGTTGACTTACACTGAGTAAGGATAAGGTTTTGAAACACCACTTCCTTACGTTAAACACTCTGCCTTGTTTTGATAACATTGGCAGAGTCCCCTAAGTGCCTCATGGTAATGAATTCATCTGACGTTTATTCTAATCGCACAGAGATTAATGAACTCATGCGATATTCATGTAGCTCTCTGGAGACATCAGGATGTGTAACACGAAGTGTAATGTTTGTAAATGGATACAATGGAATATGTGTTAGCCAAGGAACTTGAGTCGTCAAATCTTCAGTTAATAAAGCAGCAGGGAAATGAGGAGACAGCTTCCATTTATCGTGGGGCTTTGGGGAAGGGATAATAAAGATCTTGACAATGTATTCAAAAAAAAGCAGAACCCAGAAGACCTGGTTTGAGAGCTGGCCAGACCAGCCTCGTGGCCTTGGGAATTTTTGCTTCACCTCTTAGCCTCAATTTCCTCAGCTTTAAAATGAGAATTTAATCACATCAGCCTTCTTAAAGCCTCTTACAGGAATAAGGAGAGGGTGTGATCAATCAATCATCCAATCAATCAATGAATATAATTCCTCCCTCACAAAATTATTTTAAGAAGTAAATCACATGATATGTAATGTTTTTGATGAGTGCTCATAAATTTTGCAGCCTTATACATGCCTTTACTATTGCTATTCCTCTGGAAAATAGGTTGTCTGGAGAAAGTTTACAGCTTATGTCCTCTACACAGAAAAATGTGTGTCTTAGGAAGACATTATGTACTACATAAGGACATGGACACTGTCTCTTTAATAAGAAAAGCGGATGTCACTAATTAAATGTTATTGAATTATCTTTTTTTTTTTTAATTTGAAAGTGAGATATCAGGTTTGAAGCAATGTAGGAAACTGGTCTTTCTTATGCAGGCCTCTGACATACAGCAGTCTTCAATAATACCTGAATGTATAATTAAGTCCAGGTCTGTTGATTCGCGGTGGGGAGCCGGGCAGATCACTCCACCTCACTAAGCAAGAATCAAATATGATCTCATCTCCCAGACCCCTTCCAGTACCAACATGCTGTCATGCACATAAATTGTTCATAGTAATTTCTACCAACCCTGAAAAACTTCTCATTAGTTTATGGTACCTCTAGTGACAGATGATTAGAAACCATTGTTACATATTTTGATTAAAGAATCCCCACCTTTTCTGCTTCAGTCAATTGTTTTACCCATTCTCAGTAAATCCTAGTCACTGTCTGAAATTTCTCTTAGTATCATATTTGTTCACCTCCCTTTGATTTCAAGATAAAGCTTCCATTGCCTAGAAAATGATTCAGCAAAGACAGAACACAGAAGACAAATACTACCTGATCTTAAATAATCAAGGCAGTCACTTGTTTGTAACATGGGGGTTCCCAGTCTTGGGGTAGAGATTCCAGAAGTATATTCCAGGATAATCAGAAAAACAAGGAAATACAAAAAATCCCTTGAACTATGGTAGTGCTGCCATTAATATACAGTATGTACCTCAAATTTATCTCTGTACTCATTTAAAGGCACACATATTCATAATAGGCATTACTACATATTACTTATTATATATTATTAATACGTGGTCAAAAGCCCTGGGATGAGAGTCAAAATCTCTGGTTTTAAAGCAGACTCTGATGCTTTCTGATGATGTGACTTAGACCAAGTCTTTTAAGCCCTCTGAATTCTATATCTTTGTCAGTGAAATGGAAATCTGTTGGCTTCATTGAGTTATTTGCTATCGGGCTCTACAACAGATCAGCAACTACAGCCAACAGGCCAAATCTGACTCAGGCCTGTTTTGGTAACTACAAAGGCATAGTCAAATGGCTGCAAAAGAGTCTGGCCCTTAACAAAAGGTTTGTTATGCCCTAAACCTTTATAGGAAGGTTCTCTGGCCTAAAGAATGGTATCTATAAGTTTATTTGAAATACCATATTCATCTATGTGAGATGGTAGGTAACGTTAGTGGACTTGATCAAAACAATGGCGTCTGGTTCAACTAACTAAAAGAATTAGTTAAAAGTCCAATTTAAATAAAAGAAATAGCTTCTAATAGTCTTCTAAATTATTTGGTATTACTGAGGTATTACATGTTATGAAGAAATATCTGTTGTATCTAAAGCTACTGACCACTCATTAAGACATTTTGCTTAAGAAAAAAAACAAGCGACTGATGCCCAGTTCACAGGAAGTTGATAAAAGGCGTTTTCACAACTCTGATGTTCAAGTACTGGCGGCTTCCCGACCCAAGTACAAATATCAGCGATCCCAGTCAGCGCCACTACACTTAATTGAACACTAAATCTGAATTGTTAAGAAGAGCTTTTGCTTCAACCCAAGTTTACCTACCTTTCTTCAGCCCCAAATGAAAGAAAGGACAAATGAATGAAAAACCTATTGAGCTGACATTTTTCTGAAAATCGTGTGCATGCCATTATTAATTCTTTCCCAGTAACCATGGAGAGACATTTTCGTGAGAACCCAGCAAATGAATTTAATAATATGGATATTCTGGGCCAAAATAGATCCACTCAGTGTCAAAAATACTTTTTTTCAGTTACTCCCAAATTTCCTTCTCAGTGTTAAGTGACATTAAACATTAATAAGTAATGAGACTCTGTCCTAAATATTTTTTTAATCTTGGTTACATATAACACATAAACATGTAACAGATCAGATCAATCTTTTTGAGATATGAAAATGATGTTTTTCATCCTCACCAATTGCTAGTGTCAAGTTGCGTCAGTGCTTCCGATTGAAGAAATGCCCAGTTGGAGGTCTCAGATCATAGATTTTCTGTCATTATGTAGCTACAATTCCCTTCCACTATGACAGGCCAAGAAGTTTGAAGATCTTGGATAGAAAAGGAGTATCCAGGAGAGAAAAGGAATGCTGTACCTCTTCTAGCCAGAGGTTCCCAGCACAGGGCACAGAGTTGGAGATGGGCAGGTGAAGGGGCGTTAGGGTCCCAGCATGAGGGAGGGGGCGGGAGATGGGCAGGTGAAGGGGTGTTAGCTAGACTGAAATGTGTACCCACTGGGGGACAGAGGGTCCCTTACCTTAGGGTGTCTGAGAGGAGTTGGGGGGCCCACTAGGCTCTCTGCACAGCAGAGAAGACCTCAGTGGTGGGAAGCCAGAGCTGCACAGTCAGGAAGAAGCAGCCGTTAAGTCTATTCCCAGGCCTCTCTTGCTCCCATGTGGTGTGAATGCTGACTGAGAGCATACGGAGCACCTTTGGAGCCCTCCTCAGTGAAGTGACGAGGTGACACCACAGCAGTATGTGAAGTCTAAAGAATAATTAGGGGCTGCATGAGGAAAATGTCAGAAGCAGAGAGAGGTACACAGCGCCCCAGAGGCTGAGTCAGCAGAGAGAAGCCCACATGCCCTAAAGGAACTGAGAAAGACATAAGCCAACATTATCGGACTTGACGCTTCTGCCCACTTCACCAGTTAATATCTAAGGACTGAACCCAGGCCCATCGTACCTAAACGGATTGCTGCCAGAGCAAATCCAAGGACCAGCAAGAAGCCAGCAGCTCCCTCCTCCCAAGCTGCCAGTGTAAGGGATATAATAGCCATCCTTAAAACTCCTGATGCCATCTTGGAAAAGGCAAGGAAAAGGGGAGGAAACAGAAGGATTGAGTAATTCTCTCAAGTAAATTGAGCTAAAGCTAGAGACATGTTAAATTATTAGATCAGATTAAATTTTAAATCATATTGAGCTAATTTTAGCTTTGTTCCCACTGCTCAGCAGGCCTCCTCCTCGGCTGAGGAAGATGGATTAAGTTATGGAGAAAAACTACATTTTTGTTGCACACCTAACTTGTAGTATGAATAAATTTGCAATCAGTCTACAATTATATTGTTTGCTTTGGAAGAAGCCTATTGGTGTCAGTTTTACTCAGGGTCTAACAAATCAGAGGCTGGGAGGGCCGGGGGGAGCGGAGCGTGCTGGCAGACAGACCTGCATTCTAGCCCTACCTCAACAATTTACTCATGTTAGTCACTAAAAAGTCATCCCAGCTCTCCAACAGTGCTTCCCAACAGATGTATCCTAGATGATGTACTAGAATATTGCTAAAATATTGATCCCCTCAGCCCTCAAACAGCCAAGGCAGAGCCCCTTACCTTTCATCTCCGGCTACCCCCGTGTGCTATATACATTGTTTTTTGTGTGTTAAGTGGGATAATTTGGGGAAATTGTTGTTCTATTCGATTCAGTTTCTCCTCCATAGCATGAGTGGTGGGGGAAGTGCAGAGAACCTCTTCTATAGTTTATGCCTCTGTGAATATAGGGAGAAAATTCTAATTGCAAAAAGAATCACAGGAGGAGTTCCTACACACATGGCCTGAAAACAAAAATTCCTGCACGTAACTTTTTCAACCTTCTAATTACCTCTAAATTTGTTCCCAGCAGAAACAACTATAAAGTCAGGTGTTCCTTTTCTCAGATAACCAGTATCTTTTTTACAGCTCCGTGGGAATTTACCCACGGGTAAGAGAATTAGAAAGGAATCCATGGACTGCTATGGTATTCAAAGGCAAAATCAAAGCTACCTACATGGGATCAGAAATTTGCATTCATCTTTCAGCAACATGTTTTGTTAGAAATAATTTGAAAATCAATTTCTAGAGCAGTGAGTAAGAATAGTAAGTGATCACTAATTAGTGTAATTCTCACACCCAAATGAGGCTGTTGTATCTTCAAAGTAAGTAAAAAGCTTTTTAAGATGAACACCTCAAATTTGTTGCATATTTTGATTTGAATATGAAAGAAGGATCTTCTGCTTCCCCACTCATGTCCCCTGAGATTTGCTCATTTATACCAATAAGGAACTCAACGCATGCAGAATTGATCTATTAACTATTTTCAAGTTGAAGCTCAGTTTTATGGACTGCTAAGAGTTTTCTGTTCGATGGGATGACAAATGTTTTGATACTTTTGGACAAAAGAAGGGAATGCAATGTTCTTGTCAGTGAATCAATCATTCACTGGTTCATCTGAGAATATAACTCTCCATTAAGAAATACTGTACCAGAACAGGCCCAGAGGAAGAATGGCTGTCACACATGCTGATCATAATAATTCTAGCACTTGAGTTGTGGTAGCCTGCTAAGTGCCAAGCAACAAGCGAGATGCTTTTGTTAATGGCTTCCTGAATTTTCACCGTAACAACTCTCAAAAGTGCTAAGGACAGCTCTCAACCCTCTGGGATAAACGTCGCGGGAATTTTTTGGACCACACTCCAAGAAGACGTTTTACCCATCCAGTTGTTCATCATGGTCTAATATCCAACTTTCTTTCTAATAGCTTAAATGGTAACAGCACCAAGAAGTTCATACTTGACACCTTTCAAACCCACCAGTTAACTCCAATGACAAGAACATATTGCTCTCTGTGAGCAAAGACTGCCATCTTGTGGAAACTGCAAATACAGCCAAAACAGTTATTCCGAGAGACTAAGATCTGATCGCATTAAGGATTGTGCAGCTAGATGCTTGCACTGTTAAACACACATGCACGCACCCACCCACACACACACATACATGCATCAGTCCTGCTTATAATTGAAGTATAAAACTATCATTTGTATGTGATTCAAGTTTTATTTAAAGATGCCAGTACTTTTGAATATTACACACACACACACACACACACACACACACACACATCTGCAATTATTAAAGGGCTCATCCGATTTGTCTTTAAGGCAATGCATTAGATTTTGCTAAACTTCTTTAATCCTTAAATGGGTTTTTGTTAATTAACAAAAAGGAGGATGTAATGATACTTTCCTTTTAAAAAAAATTATAGTGCTTATTTATTTTTGATAGAGAGAGAAAGAAAACATGAGTAGGGGAAGAGAAGAGAGGGAGGGAGACACAGAATCTGAAAACAGGCTCCAGGCTCTGAGCTGTCAGCACAGAGTCTTATGCAGGGCTTGAATCCACAAACTGTGAGATCATGACCTGAGCCAAATTCAGATGCTTAATGGACAGACTGAGCCACCCAGGCACCCCTGCAGTGACACTTTTCTAATGGAATTTCCAGGAGCATTAGATTCTGTAGCAAGAATTTAGGGCAGAACTCTGAGCTTAGAAAACACTTTCCTTCCCAACACTTCTAATCCCTGCCAACCTGTATTCCTAGAATCTGTTGTGGGCTTGACTGAGAGATCCTATGGTCCAGGTGTTCTGTCTACCTCCAAAAATGGGGTGTCCATGAGATGCCTCAATCATCTGTGCTTCCTGGTATCAACTAGACAAAGAGATCTTTGTGGTGTGATGAGCCTTGAAGGCAAGTAGAGAAGTCTGCTCATCTTTCCTCATGGTAACTCCTGCCGCCCACCTTGCTGAACCTAAATGTTCTATAATTAAACAATTTGAATTTAAGACCCTTGGCTCCATTAGCATCAAAATGGGTACAATAGCGTATACTTCATGTACACTTTAATGATTATTTTTAAAACCAAATTATTTTGGGGACACCTGGGTGGCTCAGTCAGTTGAGCGTCGGCTCAGGTCATGATCTCACCGTTAGTGAGTTCGACGTGGGTGCTGACAGCCCAGAGCCCAGAGCCTGCTTCAGATTCTGTGTCTCTCTCTATTTCTCTGCCCATCCCCTGTTCATGTTCTGTCTCTGTCTCTCAAAAATAAATAAACATTTAAAAAAACAAATTATTTTTCAGATGTACAAATAATAAGGGTACATTGTGATACCAAATACCACTGAGGAGGAAGAGCAGGGAATCACTGGTTCCCAGATGAACATGTGTATGAATGAAAAAATAAATTAACACAAATTGAGGGCATTAAAAAGAAACAATATCACAATGTTGCTCAGGCCATTCTGGCTGAATATGCAGTTGTGGTTTAACATAAATTTTGACCCAGAAAAATACTTGGTGTGAGATCATTCTTTAAATATTTATTGAATGGATAGATGAATAGGAAAGAATGGAATAAATTAGAAAATAGCATCAGTGATAAGAAAATAAGTAGAATCTGAAGGTAGGGTCCATTTACCAAAAACCATGTTCAGAATATTGAGTCAATAAGTACTTGCCTGCTCTGTGTTGGGCAGTATGGATACGGTGAATGCACATTCTAGAGAAAGGAACTGACATTAATGCAAAAAATACAAGTTATTATAAATGATGCTAAGTTCTGTGAAGGGAAACCTCCACTTCTCTAGACATGAACCAGTAAAATGTGGGGGAGGGGGAGGGGCGGGAAACTTACCTGCTCATTTTGTGCCAAGTTGTATTCTCATTAAGCAAATGCTGCTGTAGCTTCCTTTTGTCTCTACACATACCTCTAATGTCAAATTTAAGAATATTATTTTTTTAGAGATGACTAAATTTTTCCTTCAAAGTATTCAATGGCGTCCTGACTACCTAGTGTATTTAGGTAGGCAAATAGCCGATGGGTTTGCCGATATCATTTGAATGTATTGGCGGATACGCCAAGCAAGCACCTTCGAGGCTGTGATTACAGATGTGTGTGATACTTCACACCACCCTGCCAGTTCTCACGAGTAGTTGTTTCTTTGGAAAAAAGTAGTTGTTTGTCTCGAGTGCATTCCATAAAACTTTAGCTCCACAATTGTTAATATATATTATCAGGGAAGAAAGAAAATGATGAAAAAAGAAGGAAAAGTCAGATAACTTTGGGAAATACTAAATTAAACAAAATCATTCAAGTTTTCTTTTCTACAGGTCTTCCTAGAACCTTTACTAGACTGATTTTGTACAGACTTTGAATCTGTAAATTGCTAAGAAGGTGTTTCTTAAAGGTAATGACCACAGAACCCTTTTCTTGCCGAAACCCCTCCAGGTACTGGTGTCCCACAGAGCACACTTGTAGAGTCTGGAAAATACAAATGACTCTGTCTGAGAAAAGGGAAGAATAAGGCTGAAAGTGTAATCCATTAGTATTCATAATCATTTTAGTAAATTCAATTAACCAAATTAGCTGACATTTTTGAGCAACACCCTGAAGCAACAGAACTTTAGACAGATCCGTATCATAAAAAAGGGTAAGTCCAGGTTGTGAGGGGAACTCCAGAGCAACGTCAGTCTTGGAGTGTCACCTGGGGGTCCTGAGGGCGACGCCAAAGGTGGATGACAAGTGTCTCCGTCACAACCCTTTAAGCTGGTCTTCCTGTTTGACTCAAGTTGAATGTTGACTCCACCCCACCTTTTAGCTCATTCTTATAAACACCTGGATGACATAAAACCAATAAAAAGGTAATGCATCGCCAAAAGAGCATTTACTCCTTCCAGAAAGACATCATTCTTTTAAAGTTTTAAGCAGTCTCTTCCCAAATGACCAAGACCCAAAGTGAGAGTACAAATAGAAGTCTACGTATCCTGAGGCTAACTATATAAACATTAAAAATTGAGTTAAAAACTCTTAGATAAAATATGTTCTATCCTCTTACCTTGACAAATATACCTCCATGACCCTCAGGAGGCCAGATTTGAGTTTCTAATTTGTGATTAGCTAGAAATACTACACTGACCCAGGGGGTTGGTCCCTGGCTCCTCACTTCCACCTTCAGCTCTGTCCTGCACAGTGAAGGATCGCCCACACAAAGGTATAGACCGCTGACCTCATACACCCAAGCCCAGTCCACACTCTCTAAACACCACTGTACAGACCTGTGACACCCCTGTGGCTGTGAGATTTGCTCTCGGGAGGAAACATGTGGGACAAGCCTTCCCAGCTCCTGGAGGAGCACTCGGAAGTGTCTGGGCGGGAAATCCTCGGAACCCTGAGGATGGGACCCACGCCCGACAGGCTCATAGCCTTGGCCCTGACTATCCTCACCTGTGAGAGGGGGCAGAGCTGAAGAAGGGCCAAGGTAGGCAAGAGTATTTGGAAATAAGAATAAATTCTCTATGAAAATCACACTTTAAAAAAGCCACAGTGTTTGCAGCCAGCCCCAGACTCTGGGGGAAAAAGAAGACGAAGAAGGGTATTTCTTATTTGAATTTAACTACTTCTAAAAGCCTCTGGTCAACTTTTCTTCTTGTTCTCCAAGGTAAGATTATTTTCCCCTTTGGCATTAAAAGAGAAACTACATCCATTGTACGAAAAACCGAAAATGATGTATTTTATCAACTTCAAACTTGTCCCAAGGCTTTCTCCCACACTGTGTTAAATAATAGAAGACTTTTTAATTGAATTTCTTTGTGTGTAGCATATGCTGGGCGACATTATGCCAGCATCTTGCTCTAAGCAGCAAAGCGTTCTTCATAAAAGCATTAAGATCCAGAGCGCCATTCTGCATGTAGGGAGGCAACACAGAACTGCAGCAGCTTGAAACCACATAAAAACAGTGCCTGTGAAATGTAATTGTAAAAACACATTGCAACAAAGCAGGGGGGAGTATTTAGAATTATAGAATAAAACCAAAAAAAAAAGAAGAAGAAGAAGAAGAAGACGAAGGATGGAGGGAGGAAGAGAGGGGAGAGAGGGGTGAGGGGAAAGCCCTTGGCACAACTCTGTCTGTAAAATCAAAGCAATAACGTTTTCAGGGTCCTGGCATTCCATCTGCAGAGGCTAATCTGTACATTCATTTCCTCTTGACAACCACCATCCTTTAGAGGTGGGATTATAAATGGATGTGTTGTGGACCGAAGCAATAACTATGTCTGCAATAACACATGACTGTGTTCTTTATCCCAAGGATCCTGGAGCTTCAGCAGAATGGTGACATGGACATCCTGAAGCACAAATGGTGGCCAAAGAATGGCCAGTGTGACCTGTATTCCTCAGTGGACACAAAGCAGAAAGGAGGTGCCCTGGACATAAAGAGCTTTGCAGGAGTTTTTTGTATCCTGGCTGCTGGAATTGTCCTCTCCTGCTTTATAGCTATGCTGGAGACGTGGTGGAACAAGAGGAAAGGCTCCCGGGTCCCATCAAAAGAGGTACTTGATTGAGCTTCAGCACTAAGTTGAGCCAACAAGCAGGCTGTGTTTCCAGGGACAATTAATCACCAGGAAGAGAATAATGGGTTGGGGGTGGTCCTTGTTTCTTCTTTCTTTGAATATTGAAAATAAATTTATGAAGTATACAAAGTGGTGATGCCAATACCAATTTCCATTTTAGGACATCCCAGAGAAATGAAGAGGAGGCTTAGTGTTTGAAAGACTGACGATTTCATATGCCGTAAAAGGCTTTAAAATTCTGCCAAATCTCAAGATAGACTTTAATTCAGTGATTTTCTTAAAGGCTGTGATTCCCTTGACCAGTTCACAATGATGCTTAACATTCTATCTCAATAGATTGTGGAACTTATGTAAATTACTTGTGTCTCTAAGATTCAGCCTAAGAAATACAGTGCCATAGCAGAATAATCATAATTTGTCTCTTCACCACACGTGACTCCTTCCCTCTGTCTGTAAACAGACCTATAGAAATGATCATATGTTTTCAGCTCTTTGATGACTCTAAGCTTAATAAATCCATTTTGCGGAATCATCTAGAATTAAATTTTTAATAAAATAAAATGTTTTTCAGAGATCTGAAAGAATAATTGCAGAGTTACACACAGTATCTCTCTGAAGTGGCATGTGCCTCATTTACATCACACACTATGGAAGTTGGAAATGACCAGAGAAACTAGGAAGTTAACTTGCTTAATTGACTTATCATATTTCCCCTGGACACAAACGGTGACAATTTTTTAAATAATGAAATTATATTCACTAAACCTTTATAAAGAGGAATGAAAAGCAACCTGAGTTTGCTGCCTGATTTGATTTGCTGGATAGTTTCAAAGGACAGTTTTAAATTATCTGTAACTAGACTTTGACTAATTGATGATTAGAGTGAATCCTGAGAAGATCTGCTTTAATGCACAAATAAAAATGACTTCTGATTTGCATATGAAGGTTTACATATTAATGTACTCTTTCAAACAGATTTTTTTCTAAACTAGTCTGAGAATTCCTTTCTACCACTTTATAGGCAAAATTGATCAACACCATTTATCAGGAAGAGCTCAGCTTACCAAAGATAAAACTTGGCTTCCTACCTATCTAAATGATCATACATTCTCAATTAGTGGAATATGAACTGAAAATTAATCAGGTTTTATTGTAGCGTTTTCTTTACGGAATAAGCTTCTGGTATCTCTATTGACATTGATTCACTGCAAAAGACCACATTAATGCAACATTATAGTTGAGATTTTATATTCTCAAAAATCTGAAAAGTAAGGACTCCCCAAGCTCTTTATATTTTGAATTACTATATATGATATTAAATTTTTGCATTATTATATCTGTTGATGGATGACTACATTATAGTTGCTGTGGGAACCATAAAATTATATCTCTCAACCCTCTAAAGTCTCAGTGATAATATTACATTAATGGATATTTTTTATTGGATTTTGAAATGAGAAAGGAGAAGGAAAAACAGTGATGCACATCAAAATATTTTTCACTGAGGAACACTATAATAGCGTAATGAAAAAAATACATACTCCATTCTAACTCATGACAGCTAATCCAGATCTATGAACAAATATTTTCTCTTCTTATGATTAATAGGTATTTTTAAACCCTTGCGAAATTAATTTATTGAACTTGACTATAAACATGACTGATAAAAGACATTTTTTTTCTTGCCAGTTTTCTTTTTCAAACATTGGGCTTTAATGCTCATTTTTAGTGAAAATCCTAAAGGATTTATGACTTGCTTTCAACATCAGAAATACGAGATTTTTACTTCCTTTTTCTTTATTAAGCACCTTCTTACTAAGACTCCATTAGCTTCGCTCACAGCATCTTCGATCTAGAGGCCATTTAGCATAAACCTGGCCCCAAACCAAAGCTGTCATTCACACTTCATGACTCGAAGGGGTCTTTAAAGGTCTCGCTGCCCTCACATTATTGCCTCATGCAGGTACTACATAGCTTGAGCGTCGTATGAAATCCCTCAATGAGAAATTGATTCTCTTGTGTTGAATGTTGCTCTTTCTAAATAATCTCACATCTCTCTGGCCTAAAGACAAATAACATGTTAACAGTCACTAACACTTTAGTGTGAACTAGCATATCATATCACTTAGCGCCAAAAACAGAAAGTTAAGGTTAGGAGTGAATAGGGGAAAAGAACAAAAATCTCGCTTGAAATAAGACACCCTGAAAAAGGAGGAAGCATGTGGAAAGAAGAGGTGTGGTGGGGAAGTGAGTTGTTAAAACCATACTTCTTATTTGTATGATTTTGCCGGGGTCTGTCCCTGATCTTATAGAATGCAATCACCCATCTACTGCTCCCATATTTTTGTAGTTGCATGTGACATATATAGAATTTTCAGTGCAAGAAAAAGATTTATGATAGATAATCTTATCTCAGAGTCATATTTGTACCCCCAGAACCTAGCACAATGCCTGGCTCATATTAGGTGCTCAGTAGATATATGTTAAATGAATAACCCCCCAAGTTCAGTTAATTACATATCATGTTTGCTGAACTACTTTTTTTTTTTTAACCATGGAAGCTAGTACTGATGAGAACCTTATCTTCTTTTTCTTCATCTCCAGGATGACAAGGAAATTGACCTGGAGCACCTCCATAGACGTGTAAATAGCTTGTGCACAGATGACGACAGCCCCCATAAACAGTTTTCCACCTCGTCAATTGACTTGACCCCTCTGGACATTGACACTTTGCCAACACGACAAGCCCTGGAGCAAATCAGTGACTTCAGGAACACTCATATCACCACCACAACCTTTATCCCAGAGCAGATCCAGACTCTTAGCCGCACACTGTCAGCTAAAGCTGCCTCTGGTTTCGCTTTTGGCAACGTGCCTGAGCACCGAACTGGCCCTTTTAGGCACAGGGCACCTAACGGGGGCTTTTTCAGGAGTCCTATAAAAACAATGTCTTCTATTCCTTATCAACCAACTCCTACCCTGGGGCTCAATCTGGGTAATGATCCAGACCGAGGCACCTCCATATGAGCATCAAACAAAATCTCTTCACTGTTTCTTTTGTAGGACTCCCTTTGCAAGGAGCGACTGTATTATTGTGGGACTAACATGGATGTAACATTATTTTTTGAGAAAAATCAGGATTATTAGTAACAGTTACAGTTCTTTCTCGCCACCTTCTCCCTCTTCTCTCTCTTCTATTTCCTTCTCTTTTGCCCTCTCTTTCTGTACATTTCCTTCCACTTTTTTTTCATTACTCAACTTGTTCCCCCAGAATATAGTATACTAGGATCCTATTAGTCCGCTTTTCATATACTGTACTTCAAGTATAGGAAATGTGCACTGAGTATACTAAAAGCATATGCAGGATTAATTTCACATAAAGGCCTCTTATGTAACATTTCTCTATTTTTAAAACTATAATTGCAATAACTTCAGTCTTTTTACATTCTTCTGCTGCATCCATACAATGCTCCACTGCTGTTGAGTGTCCTTTAACTGTGGACCAAAGGCAACCCCTGCAGTGTTTATACGATAACTTAAAGACCATTCAGGCCACATAATATGAGAATGCAATTTTGTAGGATTACAAAAAAAGCCATTACTATGCCAGTCAAGACTACAGTTAAAACTGCGCTTGCACTGTAACAGTGCATATGACCTTTATGTGATTGTACAGTATTACAAGTTTTTTCTTATGTACAGTACACTATCATATGGCAGAAGCCTCTATTGTGTTAAATAAATTAGTATCTCATATATATACATATATATGCACCTATATAATGTGTATATATATTAAAGGGCGGCCATTGCTATTGCAATTCATTTAATAAAGCTTTAGTTTAAAAAACAGTATTGTATACAGGAACTATGTATAGTGCAGGGGGTCTTTTCAGTTAGAAAAGGCAGGTTGCTTTAATGTTATTCTGACTCGCATTGTTTGCCAACAGACAATATTTTATACTTTTGTTATTAAAACATCCAGGGCGGTTTAATATTTGTTCCTAGATGTAACTCCTTTGAATAGGTTTTGCATTTGTTATTCAGCAGTGTACAAAGCTAACCTTGATCATTTTACTTTTAATCAGTTATCTCAATGGAAAATGCTATTAGCTGGACCACGTCCACAGCAGCACATAGAGCTCTATAAGAGTTTAAACGTAGATCATCGAAGGTTAATAAACCCTCTTCCAAAGCAGAAAGCCAGTCAGTACAACCGTAGCTGGGGAGAGGTGGGAGCCCTTGAGAAAAGTTGATGTGGCCTTACTTACTGTCCTGCATTATCCTAAAGAAGAAAATATAATGACCATACCGGGCTCTCGACTTCACCCCCCTGTTTATTCAGTTCTATTTGGAGGAGTTATGTATTTTTTACATTAGTGCCAAGTGTATAGAAGATGACAGCAAAAACAGTGCCTCTTTGCGCACAACCCTTTTGAAGTAGCATTCTCACCTGTTAGAACTATAGAATGAACTTTGTTTGTAATCCTTAAATTAAAATGTGGTAAGTAGGAAGCAAGAACTTATCCTGTGTTTTCACACAGCCATACACTTATTTTAATCTAATTCATTCCGTAGCTAGGATTGATAGAGGACTCAACCTATGTGATTTGCTTTAGGAGAAATTAAAAGGTATATTCTTAAGGTATATTATATTTTGATGCTAATTCTGTTCTGGGGAGCATCTTGTACTGTCACTGTTTTTGTACTAAATCTTCAAATATTGTCTACTGTGTAAGGCAGAAAAATTTCTTATCATGCAAAAACCATTTTGTTTCCAGGGTAACAAGTACCTAAGTGCATGCACAACTTGTTTTCCCTTGTAACATTCATGATCTCATTCCCAACTCTGATTTTAAAACAAAACAAAACAAAAAAAAAACTTAACAACAAGCTATATAGGGACATACCAGATGTTGCAGTGATTTTAGCTATCGACAAACTGTTAACCATGTACAATATTTAAAATAGGCCTATTTTGATGTATTGCCTATTATACACAAAACACTTTTTGGAGGCCTCAGTTATGAGTGGCAGAGCTTTCTGTGTATAATTTGTCTAAATAATTTGTCTAATAAAAACGTTTTCTAAACTTGCTCTCATACCATTGAAGTCTTAACTATAAAATCAAAAAATGCCTACTCTCTCACAGATCGACCTGAATTTTTCTAAAAGTTCACCTTGAGTTAATTCAAGCATAAAGCACGTTAGGTTTTATGACCAGATCTAAGCCAAAAAGAATGGCTCTCTAGAATCAATACTATGTGATGTCCTAAACCAATGAAAAGAGTGCCTTTCTGCTATATGAGACAATTTGAATCAACAGTACATTTGTTTTTCTTCACACATATTTCTATTTGTGATGTCTCTGTGAGCACTTTTTTGGGAAAGATTTATACTGGTTCATGTAAACAATGTACCCATTATAATAATAGAGGACAATGGCTTGTCACATGAAAGAAAGAAAGAAAGAAAGAAAGAAAGAAAGAAAGAAAGAAAGAAAGAAAGAAAGAAAGAAAGAAAGAAAGAAAAAGAAAGAAAGAAAGAGTAATTATAAAACTTAGAATTTATGTATAAATAATTGCTTTGTTGTTAGGGAAATATTCATCATGCTGAATCTATTAATTTGAAAATTAATTGCCTCCAAGATTATTTCTAGTACAGTGTTATTTTCCTCATTTGAGCAACAATATTTTTGTCTAGCATTTAGCTCACTCAATGAATATATACCTGAAAATATATTTAATTAGATTAAAATCTTCACTGCTCTAAAATTCTATTAAGGTGATTTTTTTTTTAACGTTGGAATTATGAGTAACAATACAGGTCTAGACTCTCTGGTTTTGCAATCTAAGATGCTGAGAAGCTGTGACTTGCCCAAATGTTTGACAAATCTAAGGCTTAATACTGGGTCTTTTAAAATTATTATCATTTAACTCTGCCTTGCTTCAGTCATATCTGCTGGTCATCCTGGGTTGTAAATGCAGGGACGGCTCAGAGACAATGCCTCCACCCCGTGCTCTGCCCCAGCCTAGGCTGCAAATCGCTAGGAAAATTTCCTCCTGCCTGGGGCCACATAGATCACCTGAATCAGAGGGGAAAGGGAACACCTCAGGCTACTTCCCCAAGGTCAGGGTTGAGGCTGAACTCAGGCCAGACCCAGCTTCTGTCTAGTACTACATTTACTCCATTGTTGGCTTGGTTCACACCACTTACACCAACCTTGCTATTTCAGAACAAGACAGATAACTTATATCCACATAATTTTATTCTTTTCAGATGTTGGATTTTTTTTTTCCCTTTGGTGAATCATTAAGAGAACTGGTTGTCACTTTCAACCACCTCAGAACGTGTGCACAGGTTTTGGGTCCATGATACATTAGAAAATTGTAAGACTTCCTTTCTTCCCTCATACATATCAAGGGACAGGCAATTTGTTGTTTTCTTAATTATGTTATTTTTCATCTCTTTTAATTTGGGATTGGTTGTCAACTAAATAAATACTTTTAAAAATAGACTGCTGAATGGTACTTTGCTTCATCAATTAAAAAGGAAAAAAAAAATGAGAAGATTCACTTACCCCACATAATACCTTCCAAGTCACACAATTGATGACAGATATTAATATTGTATAATCAAAAGTTTAGAGTGAAAAAACACATTCTGGATTATGAGTATAGTAAATAAGGTAGAGCTAAGAACTTTCGGACTGGCAAACGTAGGTTTTATCCTTACGCACGCATCCCACCATAACTGACTAACTACAATGGCCTCACTAAAAATTGACTTCCTTCTAGAATGTCCTTATTTCTAAAAACAAATTCTATTTCCAGTCTTCGTGACCAGATATTTATTAATAAATGGCTAGCAAGTATGGCTAGAGTTATCACTTGAAAAAATTTTAGCAAATGCCCACTCATGAAGGACTGTATGAGATCCCTTGGTTGGGAACAACTTACCTGCCATGAAAAATTGGAAATAAAGTTTCTTATATTTAATAGATTTAATTCGATGTTATTAGTGTTTGCTGAAAACCTATTATGTGAAAGCCACCATGTGTAAGCAGTTACACATGGCCCACATGAATTTATTTGTTTTAAAATGTGTCTGGATGTGTTCTACCGCCCAGCTGTTTCCTTGTCCCACATCAACATGCAGGATACAGACTTTCTGAGGTGGTGGAACGCGTCACCCCAAGCCAGTACAGTCCTCTTTGGCCTTGGCCATTCCAGTTGACTGAGGCAACCCATCCTGATAGTTCTGGAGAGGTAGTAGAATCTATCTTCTTAGATTCAGATCATCTCCACAAAGAAGATGTGGAGATTTCCCAAGATGCCAGACTATGAAGCCAAATTTTTAGAAATGTGAAAATTATCATAAGCGACATGCAAACTATGAAGTAGCCCCTCCTCCGTATCAATGCTTCCATGCCATTCGGAGACGGACTCCTACCTTCTGGTCTCCATGTCAGAATGATACAGATTACAATAACTCATTTTCTATCCCTATAGGTCTAATCACTTCTGATAGAGCTCTTAAGTGTTTAGATTTGTTTCAAAGGGATTACTCAGTGAATCTTACTCAGGCTACTTTACAACTTCTATAAACTTCTGTTTAATTGCAACTGAGATCCCTCGCCACTTTTCCTGTCATCTAAGACACAGGATACAGTGTGACATAGGAGCTGATGAACACATAGGGTTTTACAGGACGTCCAACCATGAAACAGCCTCCACCTGCACACACTTCCAGAAAAGTAGAAACTTCGTGGTTTTGCTCCATTTGTAAAGACCCACAGAGGGAGAAAACAATTACACCACGTAGTGATTCACCCAACCATGGGGACAGACACAGACTAGAGGAGCGGTCTCTTGTTTTCTCACCTGAATTTTCCAAATTTCTTGTTTCAATAGTTTTCTTTTGTTTTTTTTTTCCATGTAATATTAGTAACAAAGCAAAACTTATTCAAATTTTAGAAATGGTTTTAATGATCCAAAAGCTCTTCTTTGACTTGTTATTACATCCAATTTAGGACCAAGTGTCACCTTTTGACTAATGTTGCACGTTGCCTAGAATTTCTTCAGAGCAGAGGAAAAAACTGGTTGTGCTATTTGGACACGTCATCACTTCCCTTATGCTGTAGGCATGGCTATCTAGACTCTGTGCCGAAGGAAAGCCTGGTTTCCCTCTGGAGAAACCCTGGAGGTTCCCACCGCAGATCTGGCACCATATTTCAAAAGGCTCGAGCTATCTATGATGAGATAGAAAATTCACATGATTTTCAGGATGACATTAATTCTCATTAATTAAAAACTAATTAAGCTTTCATAACAGCTGCTTTAGAAGGAGAAACATATGTCACAAAATCAAAATTGATACAGCATCAGAACTAGAGATGGAAAACAGTGCCTTTAATAAATATTTAGCCTGCCAAAAAATTTGAAATATGGGTAGAAAGCACACTTTAAGTTTTCAAATTGTTATATCTCATTTTTAAAATTGGTACTATTAAAAAATTTTTAGGAATTTTTAGACTACATCTGTGGCTATTTTTAATTTTTTAAAAATCAGACATCATTATTGAAAAACAAAAGACAAACTACAGCTTGCTATTCACTACACAAAAGATTCATGATAGGAGGCTTTGAGAATTAGTTCCTCTAATGTATTATAAATAAGAGTCAATTTGCAAAAATTTGTTATATAAAATTTTTCAGGATAAGCTGCTTCCTGGAGCAAAGGGTACCTGTATCTACTTCACACTTATAGTTAATATTTAATCCTCTCCAAAATTATATTAAAGTTGACTTTTACACTAATGCTAGTCCTCTATTAATATCTATTTATAAAAGTTGACTATGAGATTTATTTTTAAAAATAAAAACACATTAAAATTAATTTGAAAGTAGAGGTATCACATATCCAGCTCATCTAACTTGACTTTATCACTCTAGAAAGAGTTATTGAATACCTAGTAGGTTCAAATACTTCTATAAGCAATGTTAAGGAGACCTTTGAACATCAGTTCCTAGGTGGATTATAGTTGTGTCATATATTAATTGACATTAGATATCAAATATAGAGCTCTCATTCACATATCATCTTTTTTAAAATGATTATTTATTTTTGAGAGAGAGAGACAGAGTGTGAACACGAGAGGGGCAGAGAGAGAGGGAGACACAGAATCGGAAGCAGCTCCAGGCTCCCCACCTGTCAGCACAGAGCCCGATGAGCGGCTCGAACACATGAAACGTGAGATCATGACCTGAGCCGAAGTTGGACGCTCACCTGACTGAGGTGTATCTCCAGCACCCAGGTGCCCCACAAATAATCTTTTTTAATGAGTACAATACTTCTTACCAAATGGACATATTAAAAATAAAAATAAAAAATAACTAGGCAGGGTAGGAAGATATACATGTAATAGGGACTCCCAGCCTCACTTCTGCATGACTAACCATTTAAAACTTACTTCACTCACTCAGATTTCCCCACAGAAAACTGAGCCAAAAGTGTATCAAATCACCCCTTACATGTGTAACCTCCAAAGTTTTTGGTGTGTCCAATTAACATGGTAAGTCCTATAATACAGCTCAATTAGCAACAATTAATATATTTTAATTAATTCTTTCTTGTTCATCATCATTAAATGAGGCTAAAAATTCTTACTCCATAATAATGATTATATGTCTCTTTAAAAAAAACTAATATTAGTACAGATACATAAAGTTCAGTAAGGATGCAGAGATTATTAAGAACAGAACAATCACACAAGATCAATCAGTCCATTGACTAACATTTGTGAGCACCTACTATGAGTAAGGCACCCTAAAACAGAGATTTCTTAACTGGCGTGCCAAGGCCCACTCCCAAACCAGCAGTGGTCGCACGGTGCTGAGGTATCGGTCCTCCCTGAAACACGGTGAGCCCCGGTCTGAAATTCTGTCAGTGAACAGTACCATTCATTTACACCTGGCCTTTCCTCAGAAAGTTTCCAAAGTTGGAGGGAAAAAATAGAAACATTTGAAGGATTAAATACAAATTCATAGTTTAAATAAGGTCGGAAGACAAGAATATATATTATATCACAATGCAGAATGTAGTTAATTGTCAAGTTAGTCAGTAGAGAAAATATTCTGAGAAGAGAAGAAGAAGGCTGTGTGGCACGGAATGGCTTGCCAGGATGAGTGGAAATTTAGCCTAATCCCGGAGAATATGGAAAGGTCAGGGCAATGCAAAAGGGCTTCCAGGTGGAGGGTACCGTGCAATCAGAGGCACACGGATGGGTATGAGTGTTGAGAGGGACAGTATCCCACGAGGCCTGGAATGTGGGCTTTGTGTCAGGAAGGAGTAGGGAGTAAAGCTCAAGTGAGCCTGTGCAAAGCCTATAGGTTGGGCTCACAAGACTGCACTATATTCTGCTCATCGGTCCATCCCTTCATTCGTGTATTCAACGCATGTTCACCCAGGTCCTGCGATTGCAAGACACCATTCTAGTGCTGGAGCTACACCAGCAGACAAGGCTCCCTGCCCACGTGGAGGCTGCCATCACTTGGAGGACAGACGATAAACAGGATAATAAGCGAGGCATATAATCTATTAAATAAGTGCTGGAGAGAAAAACAGAAAGGAGTGGGAAGGCTAAAGTAAGAGTGGGCATTTGTTATTTTAAATAAGGTGTCCATGAGATGCCTCACTGATGAGTTGACATTTGAATGAAGCCTTAAAGAGAGGGAGGGAGTTAGCCATGCTGCTGTTCAGAGCGAACATTTTAGATGTTGAAAACCACTAGTTCCAGGGCTCTGAGGCAGGAGTGTGCTGGGCATGTTTGAAGAACAGCAGGAATATCAATGTCTCTGGGTCAGAATTAGGGGTGAGAAGAGGGCTCGGAAGGGTAACTCAGGGATCCAACTGATAAGGCTTTACAGGATGCTGTAAGAGACCAGAAATCATCAGAGTGGTTTGAGCAAAGCAGAATTCCTGTCACTAGATCCAGCAGATTGATTATAAAGCCAGATGTAAATCAAACTTGGGATCAGAAGCGCTGCCCTTTTCACCGGGGGCCTAAAACTATTTACCACCGTTTTGAATGTTAGGGGAGAGTGGCATGGGGTGCCAGTTGTTGGCTATGCCTCCATTTGGATTTTAGTTCTTGAACCATCAGAGAAAGACTAAAGCTGGACTCGTGTTCCCAGAGGCTCACAACCAGCGAATGTATGGAGACCGCCATCATGGGCATTGGGCAAACCACTGGAGATTTTTACCAAAGGAGAAATATGATCTTAAAGGGGTGGTTTAAAAAGCTCAAGCTGGTAGTAATTCATAGAATGAAATGGAAAAGAAGATAATTAAAAGACTTGTGCAATAATTGAGGCATGAGCTGAACTTCTGTGGTAGCCCAGAAAGGAAAAAAAATGATACCGAGGGTAGATGTACTTGAAGGTAGAATCAAGAGAATGAGAACCTGAAGATTAACGGAATGTAGATTGTAAAACAAAAATAAACCAAATATGACTGATTTTTCAAACTCAGATGTTATAAATATAGATATAACTTAACCAAAAAGTTCTAAAGTCAGAAGCATATTTTGTTTGATTCTCTTTTTTCTTAAATTGGGGGTTAAGGAGAAGAGATTATAGAATTGAGAACTGTTTAGTTCCTTTCATCAGGAGTCTGAGGGATTCTTAATAGATGGGGAGGGGTTATCTAGAGTCTGTGACCTTCAAACTGTTGCTCCCCTGATTCCAAAGGGTTTTCCTCAGGATTTAGGGGGGTGCTGTTCAGCGGAGGTGAGGCTCACTGGGCTTCAGTTAGAGCAGCCCCAAGTTGGTCTTTATATACCTCACTTCCAGTAACAATTTCCCTCATCCTCCAAATAACATGTTCTTACAGATGATCATCACCCCAATTCAGACATTTTCTGAGGCAAACCATTAAGCATTCAGCAATTTTAATGGACTGTTCAATTATTCTCCCTTACAGTTGGTTTTGTGTTGTGCTGAGAGTTGGCCCCAATAGTTCTTTGAAATGTTATAGAATGAGCTTCATCCCTTTTTCTCACATGAGGTTTACCATGTTTCGCACACAACGAATACTCAGAAATGATCAAACTCTCTTGTGATATGGTGATAGGGACTCAAATTGCACAACTGGGGATTCAGATACACCCAATTTCTCCAATATCCTTAAAGGAGAGCATAACTAGAGCAGAGTCCCCTTGCTAAAATGACCACGGAGCAGACATTCTGAACAGAAATCCAAAAAAATGTTTTAAATACGAACTTGTCTTATAAAAGGAACAAACTGAAATTAGCCCAATCATTACAAAGACCTGCTATGTGAAAGCCAGTACACTTGGAACTGTAGGTCAAATCAAATATCTGTGGAACTAATGTGTTTGGTTCCAGTAATTGCTGTGTGCTTTTAGTTCTGAGTCTATATCATCTTGAGAGTTCAGAAAGCATCCACTAACACAGTTAAGAGTATTATAAGAGAACAAAAAGGTAGGTTTGAAATACACATCATCATCACTCTTATCCTCTGAGAGTTTAGAAGGTAAGCTCTCACCAAGAAGGCCATCAAAACGACTACTTGTGTTTTGTTATGGATGCTGTCTGGCAGCTTTAACTGTCTCTCAACACTGAGGTCATGATAATGGTTCACTTTTAATAGGTCAAGGATGATTTCCCAGTTCTAAAGAAAAAGTGTCTTATATCAAATACAAACAAGAAATGGGTAGCAGGTACCTTTATGAATTTAGAATAACTTTGAAAAAACTTGCTTTTCAATTGTTTAAGAATATAATCCCTTGCAATTTGCTCTTGCCCCAGAATCTCACTTTTAAAATATAAACCATGAATCATACATTCACATACACAAAAGTAATTTTTCTTTTCCTATAAAAGAAACAGTACCCAAATTGTGTACACATATTGTATTGAGTATCTACACAATGTAAGAATTTCAAGATAGTTTG
Source organism: Suricata suricatta (assembly GCF_006229205.1). NCBI lineage: Eukaryota > Metazoa > Chordata > Mammalia > Carnivora > Herpestidae > Suricata > Suricata suricatta. The sequence continues at coordinate 120,166,426 of NC_043700.1, read as the reverse complement.
CTGATCACTTGTTTCTGAATTACATTTAATATACTATATGGCATATAGCCTCAGCTACAATTATTTCAAGTGTAAGGACTTTAATCCATTCTCATCTGAAGATGTAAGTTGCCAATTTCTGCCTCAATTCTTGCCCTTTGCAAGCTGGTATTTATGTTCTCCTAAATACAGCAACCATGCAGAGGGAGGGCACACTGATCATATGCCAGGACAGTGCTAGGTACTGTCTACACATTTCACTTGATTCTCATAAGATATCTGTAAATTTGCTATTACTAATCCTAACTGAGCATTTTAAAAACAAAACAAAACCTAAGTCTCCAGAAAGTTAAGTCATTTGGCCAAGGTCACACAAACAGCGACCAGGATGCCTGGATCGCTCAGTAGGCTAAGTGCCCAGCTTTAGCTGGGGTCATGATCTCCTGGTTAGTGAGTTTGAGCTGCTCCATGTTAGGCTCTGTGCTGACAGCTCAGAGCCTGGAAACTGCTTCGGATTCTGTGTCTCCCTCTCTCTCTCCCTGCCCCTCCCCTGCCTATGCACTCATTCTCTCGCTTTCTTTCTGTCTCTCCCAAAAATAAGTAAATAAACTTAAAAAAAATAGTAAGTGACCAAAACAGAATTCAAATCCACATCTGTCTAACTCAGAAACTCATGCCCTTTCCACCACAACAGGCTGCTCCCGGCATCAAAGAGAAATGGGAGTAAAAAGCCCTCTTATAGCCTTTCACTGCTGCAAGAGGCTTTGAACACTATTGGGAGCCATAAAAACCAACTGGTACTCACTAGCTGAGTATATTTTTGATACAGAAACTACAAGTAGTAAATAAAATATTCATAAAAGATGAATGTAAATGATGCATGCATCATAGTAGCTTAGAAAACATAAACAGATTCGGATACCCTGCCAGATTCCCTTCTGCAGCAGACACTGGGCAGAAACCAGCAAACCTGCCGATCCTCCTGTGTTCTTTGCCTCGGCGAATGATGTCAGCGACCTCTCTGTCGTCTTCTCCTCTTCCTTAGCATCCCCTTAATGGAAGATCAGAAAAACAAAGCCCTATTGAGGCACCTGGCATAACGCTCTACTACCTGACCCCCTTTTTGTTCCAGCCTTACTGCTACTGGACAGGTCTAAGCACATGTTAGCCTCTGTGGGAAAACGTTACAAGCTTCACCCTTTCCCAGCTCACCTCCCTCCTAAACATTTTTCCAGGTCATCTTACTAAATTACTTTTCAAGTCAAGTCACTCCATGATTTCTCTCTCTTTTTTTTTTTTTTCTGTGGCATTTCTATGGTCTGCTAACCAATGGCCAAACACCTTAGCTATGAATCTCTTCTGGCAGGAAGTACTCAGGCAGCCTTCCCAGAGAGCAATATTTGGGCCAAGGGGGTAGGATTTTGACAATTAGAAATATGAATGTGGACTATAAAAACTATGTGCGAGGAGGAAATGGGAAAGTGTAATTGACATGTTTTGGACCTGGAATAAGGCTGTTTGGCTTGGAAGAGAAGGTATTATAGAGACAGATAGAAGATAAGGTAGAAGAACCAGCTGGTTGATGCATTTAACAACTACATTTTGAGCATCCATTATATATATTACATATATGCCAAGATCCTAGGCATTGCAAAACATAAACATGCAAGATCTCAGCTATTATGGAAGAGACGTGTAACTACAACATAAGGCAAAGCGTGATGTGTTCCATAAGAGTAATCCAACATACTAGAGGGATTGAAGGGAAAGATGATACTCTTCCAAGTGTCCTTTTATTGAAATATAGTGATTTGAGTGATATGTAAGTGATTTTCAATAAAAGTCGATAGTGTGTGAGAATTCAGAGAAAGGCAAGACCTTTCCTTACCAGCGTGATAAAATGTCTTTGTGACGAACACCGTGTGGGAACTGGGTTGAACAAAGAAGTATAACTTCCAAAGATTCAGAGTAGAAGAGAAAACATTTTTAGGCAAAGGGAAAGATACGATCCAAAATCACAAGAGGAGGAAAGCAAAAGCACATTTGAGAAAAATCAAATAATTTGGTTGCAACATATGGCCCATGAAGAGCAGTAAGAACATAAGATGACAAAACTATAAAAATCAAATCCAACCACCTACCTAATGTTTGAGTGTCATCCCTTTTATAGTCTATTCCATTTCTGAACAGCTGTGAATATTAGTAATATGATAGTGTTTACAGTCTACTGAGAAAGACAGACAATTTAACAGGCAATGACAATAAATTGTGATAAGTGCTGGGTAATGGAAATACAAAGTGATTTGCAACCCAGCGCAGGGATAGGAAGAGCTCTCTAGCTGAGATGCCAAGCTAGACCTGAGTTAGAACTGAGAGTCAGCCAGGCAAAAGAAATAAGGGTGAGCAGTGCATGCAAAGACCTGAAGCTAGAGGGCAAGAATTGTTCCAGGATCGAAAGAAGTCACATCAAGTCGGAACTTCCAGGGAACAGAGAATATTAAGAGAATAAAATCAACAGGTAGAAAGCAGTCCAGGCATCACTAGGTAGCCATTGACAAGTTTAGAGTGAAATAGTGACCTGCCCATATTTTTATTGAAAGTATCATTCTAGCTGCCCTAGGAGAAAGTTTTGGAATAGGACAAGATCTGAGAAAGGTAGGCCAATTGGGACACTTGGGTGGCAATCAAGTCCTAGTCACTCATAGTAGCAGCAAGGAAAGAAGACAGTGGGAAGATTTGGAGCCTAGGTCTGAGTCTGAAGTCTTTTTGAAAGCTTTTAGCATAATTTGAATCATGAACAGTAATAAAAATCCTCCAAGGAATAAGGGGTCCGCTTGGCAGAAATAAGTTCTGGGTACAGAACCCTGTGAAAGATCAACACTTGATCAAAGGACGCAAGAGTATACTAGCCGAAAGAGAGTGAGGAAGAAAACTTCAGAAGCAAGTAGTGTCAGAAATCAAGGGAAGAGCAGTTCAAGAGAGAGGGGTGAGTATTGTCAAGGGCCCATTAGATTTAGCCACATGACGGTCTTCCAGATCTTGGCAAGAACAGTGTGGAGGAGAATTGGTGGAGACAGAAGCAGTTGGGGGAAGAATGAGTGGAAGAGCTTATACACTGTTCTTCCAAGGAAAGTGGTACAGAGAGGAGAAAAACGCATCTGTACCCGGAAGACAGAATGGGGTCCACGAAGGGTGTTTGTTTCCGAGATAGGAAAGACTTGAGCACATTTAAATACAACAGGAAGGTCCTGGTAGTGAGATCAACATTGAGACTCCAGTAGCAAGAAGGGGATTCCGAAGATGAAAAGAAATGAGATCCAGGACAGGATTAGTTTTCAAAAGGAGAAAGGATACGTATGCTATTGTAACTGTGTGTAAGGGCCAAAGGATACATGTGCATACAAGGAAATTTCTAGGTTCGATAGCAGGATGTTCAGTAAGAGCTCTGTCAGACTGTTTTCCATGAAATGGAGAAAGTAAAGCACTGGTGAGGGTCTAGCGACAGAGATTTTGAAAGAAGAAAGAATGCGTGGGCTGACGAGAGTGACACGGTTAACTGTGGCACGGCTTTGAGGGCTCAGCTGAGGGTGGGGGCCGTGGCCTGTGCTGTACACTGTAATCTTTTTCAGCTATTCTCAGCAGCTTCTGTTAACTTACAGGAAGACAGAGAGAGTTGGATTTAACCACAGTCGCAGATTTGACATGAGTCAAAGTAGTACTGAAAAAGAAGTTAATTGTCTTGGGGCACCTCGGTAATATATGAAGATAGAAGGAGGCTCTATTAATTAGGGTAAATAATGCCACTTGCTGTAAACATATGCCCCCCAGGTTTCAGCGGCCTAATAATAATAGATCATTTTTCACTCACACAAAGTTCGAAGGTAAGCAGAGGGCCCTCCTCCGTGCCGTGATTTCGGATCCAGATTCCTTCTATCCAGAGCCTCAGGCCCCAGGACCTTGGCATCCTCCCACGGTCTTCAGTATCTGGCTGGCAGATGAAGAAGGGGGAGAACATAGAGGACTGTGGGAGTTTTAATGTACTAGATGCAGAAGTAGCACCTGTCACCTCCTTCCCCATGTTGTTGGCTTATCACGTGACCACATCAAACCAGTCTGGTAAGCACCTGACCTACCTGTCATAAGACACAGGGTCAAGTCAGGAAGCTCTGTGACAATCTAAACATAAAGAAATAACAGGCTAAACAAGCTAAAAAGCCATTGAAATGAAAAGGAAAGCACATTGATATCCTGAGAAAACCCACAGAGTTTGGGGATTGCTGAGATCGAGGTTGATAAACAAGGTTCTGTCTAAAGCACAGCAGTAAAGGAATGACGAGGTCCAAATCCAGGGTCGGTGAGGCCTACCCAAACCATCCCGTCTGAAGTTATGACTCCTTCCCCCAACACCTCTCCTCTCCCCTCATGGGGCCCAATTCCCTTTCATAGCACATGTCACCTTATACTATGTCATTTACCTTTTTGTTATTGTCTTTCTTTTTCTATCATAATGTAAGCAAATTAGGCCAGGGTTTTTGTTTATTGCTCTTTCCTCGGTGCCTAAAACACTATGTGGCACGTGGATGGTTTTTGAATTTTTACTCGTGGAATAACTGAATGATGTGAGATTAATGAGGTCGTCGTTTTGGTGAGGTCAAGTTAAAATGGGAAGTACATGCACATATCTCCCAATGCTGGCTCACCTAGAGAAAGAGAAGGAACGCTCAAACATCACGACAGAGATTCTAGGTTGGATACCTGCGGATGGGAACAGTAGACCCAGGGAAATTATTTTTTAGGTGGAGCAAAAGATGATATTTAGTTTTAGAAATATCATATTTAAAATGAAGATAAAATATCCAGGCAGATATATTCAGCAACACGCTAAAAATGCAGAAGCTGGGTTCAGCCAGAACATTCAGAATTGAAATCTCAGGATAAGAAGAGAAAAGCCTCAGGATAAGAAGATGGAAAACGATTCAATGGGCAGTGCAATTTTGAGTAGCAAAGTTTTACCATCTCAGGTACATTCAAGGATAATTAATCTAGTGGTTTCCAATTAGATACAATGAAAATATCACAGCTTAATTCTATCAGAAAATATTCTTTTAGGAAAATATTTACTTCATTATTTAAATCAATATCAGTGTATTTATATAAAACGCAGCATATACACAAAGGAAATCTAAAACTTGTTTCCTCACGGTTCTGTTGAAAAGTGATCAGCACTACGCCCTCGTGTGGTGGCTATAGGTAGAACAGGCCTGCCCCTCAAGTCTGAATTATCTGTTGGCCACAGGATCCAAGAACAAATCATATTTTTTTTAATGATTCTGTAACTGCATCCCCAGGGAACAGAGAAATAACTTTTTTCTCCTCACAATCTTTCTCTTCTTCATATTTATACTACCTCAAAGCAATAGCTTAAACATGAATAATTAGTATGCTTGCAAAAGTCCAAATCAACAAATACAAATACTAGATAGATGACCTAGCGTTTGTTAATTCAAATTTTCAGTAAATAACCATAGAAATGATTTTTAATTGCTATTCTTAAGCTTTTGAACTTTACCTAAATTGGCTATTCTGAAATTTAGTGGGAAATAAGGGAAAATATTAATGCTATAGCTATATGTAAAAATGCTTAGAAATATTGAAGATAATGCCCCAGCTCCACACCAACTAATAATTAGGTTTTCCTTAAATAATGAAAGTGCTAATGGCCCAGTTATGACTTCACTTCATAGGCTAATTAGCCTGATATTCAGCCAAAGCTACCCCATATCCATTACACCTAAAGGAACTTAGCCAGTGACCTCAACATGACCTTGGTCAAAATCAATTTTCCAACTGAGCACCAAAAAAGTACATTTTATGATATTTTTGGTGTCACATTTCTTCTGCCTAAAACATTGACTGAAGTTATAGTAAAATATCTTACATGGTCCCATGTTTTTCTATCTCCACTTGAATATGGGACATATTGTACTATATTTGAAAAAAGAGGGGCACCTGGGTGGCTCAGTCAGTTAAGTGTCTGACTTTGGCTCAGGTCATGATCTCTCAGTTTTTGAGTTCAAGCCCCGCATTGGACTCTGTGATGGCACCTCAGAGTCTGGAACCTCCTTCAGATTCTGTGTCTCCCCCTCTCTCTGCCCCTCCCATGCTCATGCTCTGTCTCTCAATAGTAAATTAAAACATTAAAAAAGAAGAAAGAAAAAAGAAATTCCAATAAGAACAGTTTAAGAACAGTTTTGGGGAGTGCCTGGGTGGCTCAGTTGGTTAAGCTTCTGACTTCAACTCAGGTGAGTGGGTTCAGTTTATGGGTTTGAGCCCTGCAGCAGGTTCTGTGCTGACAGCTTAGAGCATGGAGCCTGCATCATATTCTGTGTCTCCTTCTCTCTCTGCCCCTTCCCTGCTTGTGCTGTCTGTCTCTCTCTCTCTCTCTCTCTCTCTCAAAAATAAACACTTTTTGGGGCGCCTGGGTGGCTCAGTCGGTTAAGGCTCCGACTTCGGCTCAGGTCAGATCTCACGTTTGTGGGTTCGAGCCCCACGTCGGACTCTGTGCTGACAGCTAGCTCAGAGCCTGGAGCCTGCTTCCGGTTCTATGTCTCCTTCTCTCTCTGCCCCTCCCCCTCTCATGCTCTGTCTCTCTCTGTATCAAAAATAAATAAAACATTAAAAAAATAAATTTAAAAATAAACACTTTTAAAAAAAAATTTTTAAAGAATAGTTTTGGAGGCTATTATA
>NC_043700.1:120146929-120159600 GCF_006229205.1 Suricata suricatta | reverse complement strand
CAGGTGAGTGGGTTCAGTTTATGGGTTTGAGCCCTGCAGCAGGTTCTGTGCTGACAGCTAGCTCAGAGCCTGGAGCCTGCTTCCGGTTCTATGTCTCCTTCTCTCTCTGCCCCTCCCCCTCTCATGCTCTGTCTCTCTCTGTATCAAAAATAAATAAAACATTAAAAAAATAAATTTAAAAATAAACACTTTTAAAAAAAATTTTTTAAAGAATAGTTTTGGAGGCTATTATATGACCTAAATATCCACAGACTCTCTAAAGTTGATAAAGTATGAGTCTCAGAGGTATCTGAACCTCTAAATAATTTTAGAAAATTCTGAACCTTTGAACAAATATAAAAAAAAACTGCAGGATATCTCTGTATCTAGCCAAAATATAAACAGCAGTTACCCTTAATTACTTTTCAGAACACACTATAATAAAATGAACATGAATAATTCAATATAATTCTCTAAAGTGATTATTAGAATCTAAAATAGAAAGTGTGGCAAAATAAAAAGTCCTCAATTTACAAAAAGTTTATTTCTAGAAGTTCATTTATAAGTCACTTATTTTGAACACATGGTGTATGATTTCTTGGAACAGGGGGGCTGTATACATAATGGTTGCTTTTTAGGTTAGCCTTCAAAAAATGTTGCTTCACCATTCACATGGTTGAAATGCTTTTCATAAAATGATATAAAAAGTAATGTTTCTACACTAGGGTTTTTTTTAATGTTTTATTTATTTTTGATAGAGAGAGACAGAGCATGAGAGGGGTAGGGGCAGAGAGAGAAAGAGACACAGAACTGGAAGCAGGCTCCAGGCTCTGAGCTAGCTGTCAGCACAGAGCCCATCGTGGGGCTCGAACCCACAACCGCGAGATCTGACCCGAGCCGAAGTCGGAGGATTAACCGACTGAGCTACCCAGGCGCCCCATACACTAGGTTTTTGTACAAAGAGAAAATACAGTAATGTGAGAGAGCATGACATTGAAAATATTTTTAGAATACCGTATCCTGAGAAAATAGATGTCAATATGAAGACTAAGGACAGCTTTTATATCCATCGTTTGTCAGCTACGCCTCCCTAGGCAAGTTACTTGATGTCTGGGTTTCATTCTCCTCACCTATGAAAGAGAAATAAAAATAGGACACTCCTTAGTTTCCTTGAAAAGATTATGTACAAAGCACGTAGAACACTTCTTTGTTCACAGTAGACTCAAAATAGTGTTAGAATATTATTCTGCACACTTCCGTCTAATATGATGCAGGAATTCATCAAATATAGACACTATAAGAGAGCAAAGTATGGCAAAAGCTCCATTTCTTTTTTCAAGCCAATTTTGTAAGGTCTTTATTGAAAGATACGTACAAGTGAAAATACATGCATTTGCCACTCTATTGCTTAGCAGTTTTGTACACTCTTGTGAACTTTGCAATATAACGTAAGAAAATATTAAAACATTCAAATTTTGGAAGCGTAAATTTTATTCCAAAGAAAGTAGACTGTAAAATATGCAATAAAATTATTTTACCACGCTTTCAGGGTCAAAAGTGTCCTTCTGATTACGTATTAGAATATGCTTCATCTTTAATACCTCTGAGCATGAAGAATGCAAAGACCCGGAGCGCCTGGGCGGCTGAGTCCGTTAAGCCTCCGATTCTGGATTTGGGCTCAGGTCATGATCTCATGGTTCCTGAGATCACAGGCCACAGCACAGACCCTGCGTGGCCCTCTGTGCTGACAGCACAGAGCCTGCACAGGATTGTCCTGCTCCCTCGCTCTCTACCCCTCTCCTGTATGTTTCCTCTCTCTCTTTCTCTCTCAAAATAAATTAACATTTTTAAAAAATGCAAAGGAGGATTAAATAAATAACATAAAAACTACAAAGCAGCTTCAGCAACACTATGAAACAATCATACCAAAAGGCAAGGTGAAAATAGTGAGTGAGGTAAGCTTGTTTACAGAAGTTCTACAAACTAACACCAAAAATACAGTATTTTAATGTTTTAAAAAAGGCTTTCTCTTTTCTGTCCAAAAGAAATTAAAACAAAGACTGCTAACATTAAAGAGATTTCATTCTTTTAAGGTTTTCTCCACTAAAAATGTGTTCATTCTTCAAATTAAGATGGCAACAGAAAAAGAGAAATACAAGGGCTGAGAGAGTCCCTTCTTTTCTTTTCTCCAGTCCCTCTCTAGGGAAGAGAAAACAGGAACTTTTGTTCTCCAGGACATTGTAACTCCCTGCTGTCTTTTGCAAAGCCAGATGGTGGCGCTGTGGTACCATTCGTTAAGATTTTAGCTCCGATTCCTCAGGTTTCTATAAGCAATAGTATTTTGTGAAAAGATCCAAGCCCTCTTTTAAAAAAGGGATTACTTTAAAACTACTTTACGCTTCTCTTTAGTGGTAGATCAGCCCATCATTTAAATTCTTTTGGTTATTTTAATGTTTACTCTCTCTTCAAGGACGTATCTAAAACCTATACATACAGATGACTTAGTATACTTCCTAAAAAATTGAAAGGTTGTGACATTTTGTGTCATTGTTTTTTCTTAGTTCATAGAAATAAAAATAATAAATGATTATAGTTTGCCTACGTTATTTTCAGGCGTTCATAATTTATATATAAAGTCCTATGATACTTCCTAACTCAAACCCACTGCCCAAATCTTGAGAGGAAAAAAATTTTTAAGGCTTTTCTCAGCAAAAGTAAACTCAGGCTCCCTGTCCTCTTCTCAAACTCTCTCAGCAGTTGGTGAGAATGCCCGTTTCTCCTGAGAGTGATGTTACAAGGTAATCTGGTGATGCCTCTAGTTATCCTGACTCTTTCTCATCCTCCTTGGATCTCATTAAACCCCCTTCTTCCTGGAAGTCTGGGTTTCATCTGATTAAAACCCAAAGATGAACACTGAAAATTGAGTTAGCTAATGCAAAATTATGAATTGGGCTATTTTCTTCCCATCCACATGGCTATCGATATTCTTCTTTTACCCTTGATCCACCCTGAGCAAAAACCACGTTGGGTCACCCTGCCATACCCTTTCTACCCTACTTAGGGTACTGAATAAAGCGAACATCAGAATAACATACATTGACGCAAGTGTCAGAAGGCCAGGTCCAAGGGTCTATATCATGGGTGAAAAATAAAGCTCAAGAAAGACAGATCTGGAAAAGGCAACAGGCAGTTTCAAAGTTTATATAACAAGGGCCCTCATGACCAAGGTGCAGTCTCGGCATCACCCATGTTATCTTAATAAATGAGCGGGGGGCGGAGAGAAGGGTGCCTGGTCCTCACGAAGCCCCAGCTGGAGGTACCACCTGTTTTCTGCCCACCTGCTACAGCTTCTGCTCCACGCAGGCCGTTTCAAGCTCGGAGCTTCAGACCTCGCAGATTTCCTCACCTCCGCTAGATGACTTGGGAAGCAGGGTCCATGCCATTTAGCGGCAGCCCTCTATAATGACTCTTTTAACCTATGTTTTCAGTGGAAACAATGTTCTTTTCCAAATGAAGCCCCAGATTGATATCCAGTGTGCTGAACAGATTAAAGCAGTATTTTAAACACATATTTACTCTATAGCTTAAAATTTATGAAATTTACTGGCTACAAGGCAATAAATGAGGAAAAGAGGTGACTAGACCAAAGACTGAGCATTCCACTAATTTTGGTGGCTTAATGGACCCAAACAAAACTACTAGGACAAAGTATCGATATCATAGAATTTGAGGGAAGCCGTTCCTAACCTGTGTTGTTGATGGCTTACTTCCCTATGAGACAAAAACGAAAAACAAAACAAAAGAAAAGAAAAAAAACTACACTGGAAATAACTGGATTCTAATCATGAAGATAAAGACATTGACCTGTAACATATTTTAAAAGCTCTTGTTCTGGAACAGTGCCCTGACTTTCCCCATCCCCAACTCCACTTTCTTAGGCAACTTCCAATCCTTCCTATGTGTGCAGTTGGTTTCCAACTTGGTTCTCCGGGAATTCCAACCATCACTGATGGTTGTCTATAATTGAACATGTTTTTTTCTATGTCTATAGTCCTAGTTCTAATTGTCTTCTAAAATCGTAGCATCGGGATGCACTTAAAACCAAATGATTTTAGAAAACATCTACCTGAATTCCCCAATGCCACTTAGTCCTTTTGTGCACAAGACGCCCAGGTTGAGAATTTTCTGATAAACCATGAGATGAGGCTGAGGCTCCAGCTTCAAAAGCTCCGAGGATGTCCTGTCTTCTCAGCACGCCTCTCTTCAGCCAGTTTTCACCTCCTGGCACTCTCCTCTAGAGCTTTTAAAATCAAAAGGGGTAAAAATGAGGTGAGAAGAGGAGTAATGTCAAGAACCCTGCCTGTTGTCCAGGACCGGTTGTGAGTTATTTACAGTAATGTGGGATTCTCTCTGAAAGATAAAGACTTTCTTTAGAAAGCTAGATTTTTCCCATCTATAGCTTATATGTGTGTGTGTGTGTGTGTGTGTGTGTGTGTGTGTGTGTGTGTGTGCGCATGTATATATGATTCACCTGATTGCAGATTTTCTCTGGGAAGGCTGAACAAGATGATAGAACATAATTTGTTCCCATCAAAAATGCTTCTCCAAAATATAAACTCAAACTCCTAACAGCAATTCTATCAGGGTGTCTCTAATTCTGAGCATAACTGGGAGGTTCCTTTTTAGATGGCAGCGATATGTCTGTGGAGTTTTATTTCCAGGGAGACAGGGCAGGATTTGCTGCTATGCAGACTGAATAATGTTGGAAGCCAACATCATGTCACATTTTGTGTGCACTTTCCAAAGAATAATCCAAGCGTTACAAATGGGACACAGACTGCCATTGTCCCTGGGACACTTTAATAACCCACACCTACAATATTCAACCTGTTGTTTGCATAGGGACAACGTTGGGACACAAAACCCACCAGAGCGACTTGGGGGAAGGAGCCATGGAGAGGCAGAGACCCAGGCGCCACGGCTCCTCCACATTTCATCCTTCATGGCAAATGAGTCTGTTTGGAGTTTATTTATGCTTGAGGATGGGGGTCGTGCGGCTCGCTTTCTTCAAAGCACCTCAGCGAGCGCGTCTTAAATCTGCTGCGTGCTGACTTGGTTTCTTCCTCATGTTGCACTTTCCGCAGGCTTTGCCAACTTGCAGATAATTTTTGTTTTGTTTTGCATAATGCAGCTCAAATTAAGTAACATGGCCACATGCCCTCGGGATTTAAATTGTGCGTGGCGCTTCTTTTCTTTTTCTCCCCAGCCCCCTCCCTTCCTCCAGTTCCTGGCATCTGTTGTTCTACTGGGATATTCTTCAAGAATGGAAGACTCAGTAGAGAAAGATGAGAAGGACTAATAATTCTCACATTCCCCGATTCACCATCTTAAGCACTCCTATACAGTTCTTAATTACGATTACTGTCTTATCTACTTTAGAAAACAAATTCTAATGGCCTAGTACATTAGAACGGATAACCAGGTTTCATTCTGATTCTAAAATATCAGTAACACTTTTCATATAGATATTTTTAACAAAGAGAAACATTTAAGAAAATAATGAACAGAAGTACAAATCATTATGATGTACTTAATCTTGTTTATTTTGGATAGTACCATAAAATAACTTTTTTCTTTTCATATATGCTATTACCTTAGTATACAGTAGTATGTCTGTAACTCATGCAAAAATTCAAAACCCAAGAGAAAGTTTTTGAGAAAAACACTTTAGAAGTCATAAGGCTAAAAGATTTACAGAAGCGTCATGAAGGAAAAGATTATGTGCGTGTGTATATAAAATATACAATACTTATTAGTAGGATGCCATATACTTAATTTTTGCCTTAATGACAGGTTTCAATTATGTGTAAAATGACAAAAGACAAAAAGTAAACTAAAAGCTGATAGTATACATTTTGCTAAAGGACATCTTCCTACAATTTAAACTTAAACTTCACACTTATTTAAATAAGCCTCAATAAATCCACGATAATATAACATTTCAAATTATTTTTGGTGTTTGATATAATTTTCAATTAAAATTGTATCTCTTTAACATAATATTTTTATTTTTATTATCATTCTTATAACCAGGTGGGTAAGTACAGGCTTCTTCTTGATTTCTATAAATACTATTAACACAGATATAAAAATAATGTGCTTTACACAGGAATATGTATATGTTGCAGTCAGTTGAGTTTTAAAAGCAAGCATATAAATGGCAAGTAGTTCATGTGGAAACTGTGTGTAGACTGCCTGGACTTTATGAGTTGAGTTGAGGAGAAAGAGTTGAGGGCGTGTGCGGAGGGACCCAGCTTGGCTCTCCACTCAGGGTCCTGCAAGCCTGGACCAAAGCTGTTGGCTGAGCTGTGCCCCTCTCTGGCGCGGCGGCGCTCTCTTCCAAGTTCACTTCCTGTTGAAAGAACTCCTTTTCTTGCAGCTGTAGGTCAGAAACCTCTTTTCTGTTGACGTCTGGTTGGTCAGGGGCCACCCACAACTCCCAAAGGCTGCTCACAGCTCCTTTCCACTTGGCCATTTCCAGAGGCCATGTTGTGCTCCAAGATGGCTTCTGACCCTAATAGGGCCCGCTCTCTTTTAAAAGGGCTTCCCAGTTAGGTCAAACTCAACCAGATCACCTTACTTTTGATTAACTCAAAGTGAGCGGGTTAGTAACCTAATTACAGCAGTGATTGATATTCCATCATACTCCCAGGCCCTGCCCGCACATAAGGGAGAAGATTAGCTAGAACTCACACGGCAGGCAGCGTGTGGGAATTTGAGAGCCATCTTAGAACTCTGCTTCGCACAGAAGCTAATGACAGATAGTGAAACGGTTGTGAAGGAAATAAAGTAGGAGATGGAGTGATCAGAAAAGGTTTCCCTGGGGCAGTAATTTTTGATCTGAGACTTGCAGGGCAAAAGAATGGGCCTTTGTGGGAGTGTACTTCCAAAAGGGTATTGTGTCGCTGTTCACATTCAAAGTTTAATTATAATATTGTTATATTTCCACTTATATGTCAAAGTACACACGTACTTTTTGGAATTTTTATAACAAAGAAATTCCAACTTCTAATGCGTATTTTAAAATAAAACATTTTTCTAGAAGCTCTAATTTAGTTCCTCCAGGACAGAGCATTTGTGATGTGTTTCAGCTCCTTTTCTGGAAGCCCTGCAGAGAAAGGCCTCAACAGCTATTGGTGAGAGATACCAAGGCAGGTCGCCCTTGGAAAGACAAAAAGGAAGTCCCTACAAACTAGCAATTGTAACTTCATCATGGTGACAACGTCAAAACCACTCATACATTAATTCAAAAAGCATCTGTGGTAGGATATTTTTGAAACACGAATTAATGTTCTGCTTTCTACAGTTTTTCCCCCTTCCTACTCCAAGCACAGAGCCAAGCTCATTGTGTCTCTTTGCCTGGGGGATTTTGCAAAGTGGAAAGCAGAACTGGCATGAGTTTTTCCTGCCTTTGGTACAAACTTAAAGTTCTCAGAGATGATGTGAGAAGATCTGGAGACGCAGAAATGCCAGAGGGTTACTCTGGAAGCATTACGTAAGAGGGACAAAAATGTCCCCCAGGAGAGGGAGCTGTCAGTGTGAGGAGACCCTGTGAGGAGTCCTGTAGGGCAGGACTCCAGCCTCTCCAAATAATCTTACTTCTAACGCCTGAAGAAAAGCAGCAAAGCCTTTGAACTTGGAAGGAACTCTCCCCTCATACTGGGACATAAGCATCTCATTAGAAAACCAATGTGGCCCCATGATTAGAGGAACCTGTAGACGTGGTGGCTTGTGTTTGAAGACCCAGGATCATGGCCCAACCTCGGTTTGAGAGCACACACGTGTGGGGGAGGCGGAGGAGAATCTCACCAATGACAGTGACTGAATTCCTCATGTCAAGTTTAAATCACCTGTGAGTTCATGGACCATGCATTGTGCACGTACTGCTGAGAACTTATGTACCACATGCATCAGGGAACTGCTAACAAATTCCGTCATCATTAAGCCAAATTGCTCAGGTAGCAGAATTGTTCTTACATATATTACTGACAACATAGAGTGAGTTTTGCTAGTGTAAATGGTCTGAAGCATTTCTGTACCTCTGTGATAACAGTCTTCCTCTACCTCCTCAAATGCCACCTCCTACCCTCTGAATGGAGTGTTGGTGTAGAAGAAAGTTGGACCAGTTAGGTTATTTGTTTTCAGTCATTTATTGAAGGCTCTTTATCATCCAAGTATCCTAGGCTTACAAAGATAAATAACACCAATTCCTGTCTCTATCTGAGAATGGAGAAAAGCAAGAGAGAGAGTTATAGGCAGTAACCAGTATGTATAGTGGTTACTCACCAAGGCTCAGGAGTCAGAAAACGTGAGTTCAAAGCTAAGCTCTTCCCCTGCTTAGCTGTCTGATTTGGGACAACCATTTAATGATCCTGAACGTCAATTATCTTACCCATTACATAATTCCTATAATTAATAGATTCTAGTAATGACTTTTGTCTCATGGTGCTGTTGTAGCTGAGTATTTATGAAAGATCATTATACATAAGTCATTGCAATAGAATATTGTACGTATTATATTTATGTAACTCCACATCGATTTTTTTTTAGTCAACACATCCTTATTGAGAACCTACTATGCTACTAGATCTTAGTGATAAAAGTCATGTAAACTCTCCAAGTCTGCCTCCTTTGTAAAATGAAAAATTTGGAATCAATGATCCCTATATTCCCTAAAAATTGACAATGAACTTAAGGGGAAACTACAAAATACCAGCCCATTGTTCTTTTAGAAAAATATCTAGATCATATCCACATAGACATATAGGGGAGAGAGGAAGAGTTAGAAACAAAAGATTAAAAAAATATTAAATTGAGCCAGGCAACTGTCTATTTTTTTAAATAAACAAAAATATTGGAAGCTAACTTGTAACTAACATTTTGAACAATTGAATCATTTCACAATTCCTGTAGTGAAATAGAGATAGTGTGACTAGCCAGTAAATCTAATAAAAAAAACAACAGTGTTACTTGGGCGGATGTCATGTTTCAAGTATATATACCTTTCCTCATTATGTAATAAAATATTTAATTTAAAATCTGATTGAATTCAGTCAGATAATTCCTAATCAAATTGCTATATTTTGCTTTTGTTTAAAAAGAAAATTATTTGAAAAAAATCAGAGGTGTCTGTTTCCCCAAGAGCTTTCTCTAAACATGGCTGTAATACTTTTCAGTGGGACACTCAGGAAATCTTATTTTACTGATTAGTCAAATAAATGGAAGCATTACTAGGTCTAGACCTCATCAATCTATTTTAAAAGGCTAACTTTCTCTTAAATTTTGCACATTAAAAAAATAAAAGCACTTGTATTCCTTGGGTTTGGATTAATACGAAGATATATGTTAGCATGCCACATTGTGATGTCATTTTTGGGGTCAAAGGTAAGACCTCTGCAGAAAAGAAAGAAGAAGGGGAAAACAACTATAACCATAGCAAGACCAGGTTTCTAGCACCATTCAAGTATATGAGGTAACACCTGGTGCAGTGCAGTATGACAGCAGCGATCTGTGTAAATTAGGAGATCCTGTGTGCATTGCTCCTTCAGAGCAATTGACTGACATTTATGAACAGGATGAGAACATGATAGGACTCTTTGCAACCAGCCACTGCCTAAAACTGGAAAGCATTTCAATGTGATACGCACCTGCATAGCTTATCAAATTTAGGATCAGATCATTTGGAAGCATTCAGTATCTAGAAATGCTATGTAACATTAAAGACAGAAATAGGATCAGTTTACATTGCATCAGAAAGCTAAAAGTACTTCTTTTGTATTCTTGTAGTTGTATTAGAGATATGGCTTTTGTTTAAGTAAAACAGACCCATTAAACTTTCTAGATAATATTTAAATGAGTATTGTAAGTCCCCAGCCTTTCTATTATCAAAGAAATTTTTCATAACTGACATCTAGATATTTACACAAATATTTATAAATAGTAATTCAGATATATCTGGTAGAAGTTCAAGAGACATTGTAGTTATAAAAGTTATTTTATGGTTATTCCCAATTTGTTAAAACTATTCTTTTGTATTATTGTTAAAAACATGTATTTGGCTAATATTTGAATAATTGAATTATATCCAAAATTAATTTCTGTCTTTCTTTTAGAGCTGTGGATATAGAGGCCAAAGATAAAAAAGAACTTGGGCAATTAGCTGGTGAACTTATTATATGAGCATAAAATATGTTAGAAAATGCTGAATGGATTCAATGACACCATTAATTATTTTCCTAGGAGTTAACAGTAATATTATTAGCACAAATACATATATAGTGCTGAATACATTTACTAAACTGAATTGCACTTAATAGAAAATGATCAACCATTTGCTTATCAAATTTCCATTTTTCCCTAGATTATTGAGCTAGTAGCATATTATTTTTCAGTAGGACTAGCAGTATATGTGTGTGTGTGTGTGTGTGTGTACACACACACACACACACACACGAGTGAGAACTCATTAATGTGAAAGTAAACTACACACCTAATTAATATAGATTAGTTCTCTAAATCAATCAAACAAACCAGATGAGTACTACATTTTACTATGTTTTCCCAACTGTTAAGTTTTAGGAACAAAAGGTTTCTTTTAGAGACTTGGGTATAAATTGAATTTAATTATTATCTGATCATCTTAAAGTGATGTTTGTATATATGTAAACATAAACTGCACTGTTTTTTCTTATTTTCTGTGTTTTTTTATTTTCAGTTCCAAGTTCTAATTCAGTGACATAGTCCTGAAAGATTTGCCTCATAAAGTTTAATATGTGAGTAAACAGAGATATTTTAAATAAGACATAACACGATTTTATTAAAAATTTTTAATATATGAAAATAGAAATACTGATATGGGATATAAAAATTAACTCCTCCTTCTATCTAAACCTTCTATTAATACCATAGATTGTGCCTTCTAACAGTAACCTGACAATACTTACAGCAGCATTTCCTTCAGCTTCATAAATAAGTAAATAGAAAGTTAAAGCACTGCACTTTATCATCTCCTTTTCTAATGGATAGGACCATGTGCCACTGAAAAGGTCAGCTATGCTGATGCCATAACACCAGTGAAATGGAAACAAACAAATGTATAAATTATAGAATAAATGTGGTTAAACTAACAAATATATAAATGCATATAAACACAGCTCTGGTGAAATTACTGTCACAAGCTCCATCCAGGTTAAAAATCTTACCAAATGCCTACCTCACTATGAAATTTTATAGCACACATCCTTTTAAAACAATATGTATAGAGTCTATTGCGTGTTTGCACCTCCTCTTATCTGTTCTGATACTGTTTTGGAGAGAGAAAACCCAGCTCTTGGGCCTGAATATTTCTGGCTCTCACACAGTAGCTGCTTCAGACCTGTGTGCTTATGTTTCCGATTCCTGGGAAGTTCTCTTTGCTACAGGGCGTGCCCTGAAACACATCAAAAGAACCAAGTTCTACAAAAGAAAAAAGAAACTCAAGTAGGCTTGAACATACAAAGAGAGAGAGAAAGAGATGAGGAAGGGGCCAGGCAGAGTGTTGAATACAAAATGAGTTCAACCAGCCCCAGGAGCTCTTCATCACTTACATTTATCTTATTCTGGGAGAGGGGCGTCAAAACCAACCCTGACATAAACCACCCACTGCCATTGACTTTGACTCTATGTGTGAATGAGAGTCTGTGTATGTGTGTGTGTGTGTGTGTGTGTGTGTGTGTGTGATACATAAAAAGGAACAGATTTCATGAGGTATCACTGTTACCTCTCAAGAATTGAAAAGACAATGTTTAAAATCACAAATTACCAAAGTCCTAAGTAAATACATTTAACCTGGTTTTACATTTAATGAATTGATAGTGTTTGTATCAAAATCTTCTAACTGTGCATTGCTTTAACATCTTTGCTACAGTATTTATATTGTACTTTCTGTGCTCATTATTTAAAGCATGTGAGATTTTCCATTTCTACTTGGCAATATTTTTTACATGCTTAGTTTTCAGGGTCAGAGCTCATGGTCAAAGTCTCAGCAACTGATACATTCTGTGTGATAAATAAAAAACATAATTAAAATATAAATGGGACAAAAAGCTGAAAAATAAGGAAATATTTTCTTAGCTTATGCTAATTTTATCTTTGAAACCAATGCCCCCAAGTTCTGATTCTCTGTGTTGTTTAAAATTATATCCCAATTAGTAAATACCTTAAGACAAAGTTTACTATCCCAGTGAGATTATGTTCTTGAACGTCTGCACAAATTATCTAGAGCTATAAAGTGTAATGTCAGGTCTTCTTTCACTGTAGTCATGTAATAGAAAATGGCCTTTAAGTTTTGGTGGTTTGAAGGTAAATAAATTAACAGTGAATGTAAAAAGATAAACTTGACCAAAAAAAAGAGACAGAGAAAGAAAATGCTACTGAAAAATCTATTCTTATTAGAAAGATTTAAAAACATTACATAAGAGGCACACTTAAAACTTCTGGGACACCTGAGTGGCTCAGTTGGTTAAACACCCAACTTTGGGTCAGGTGGCGATCTCACAGTTTGTGGGTTCAAGCCCCACATCAGGCTCTATGCTGAGCGCTCAGAGAGGCTGGAGGCTGCTTCAAATTCTGTGTCTCCCTCTCTGTCCCTCACC
>NC_043700.1:120012381-120146829 GCF_006229205.1 Suricata suricatta | reverse complement strand
AGGCTCTGAAGTGGGGCTGCTACTTTGGAGCAGTGTGGCTTTGAACACATTTCTAAACTTCTCTAATCCATTTCCCTATTGGTACAAAAGAGATGAGAGGTGTTCTTATCTGACACAATTGTTGTGGAGAATAAATGAGATTGAGTTAGAAATTAAACTAAAGTGCCTGAAGCCACCCCTAACAGGGATTCAATAAATTTTAACTAGTATTGCATTTACAAAATAATCTTTGACAAATGCCTCTTGATTCTTCATATCAACCAACTCCAGAGATTCATTTGCTTGGCATTTGTCCCTTTTTCCTTTACATTCTTAGTGCTTTGGTTCCAGACCGTTATCTGCTCCTATCTAGACTGCTCTAAGGATACTTTCTATTGGTCCCCTACTCTGTTTTTCTTTCATTCTAACCTGTATGGACCAGTTTGAGTTTTCAGAAGTAATGCTTTCAGCAGTGCTGTCTACTGCTGTTTAAAATGTTCACTGATTTTCTCTTTCCTACTCCTTTGCCTACAAGAGCCTACATATTCTGATCCTGCTCAATCTATTTAATATTCCCTGATGGAAAAATCAGTTTGCTGTAGAAAATTTTCTGCCATATAGTTTTTTTCATTGATTCCCTCACATAGTCAACAAATATTTATTGAGGGCCTACCATGAACCAAATGCAAGGGATGCAAAGGTATTAGTTTTCAAGAATGTAAAATTAAATAAAATATTCTCCCTGCTATCAACGAGACTATCACAGACACTGGATAATTTAACAACTCGTTATAATTCACCAGGTAAGAACTCGAAAGAAATATAAGGACAAAAAATAAATAAATAAAAAAGAAAAGAAAAGAAAAATATACTGTAACATTCTGTCTATAGGTGAGAGTGAAATTATTACAATGTAACAAAGCATTAGGGTGCCCAAGTGGCTCAGTTGGTTAATCTTCCCACTCTTGATTTCAGTTTAGGTTGTCACCTCCTGGTTCATGCGATCAAGCCCCACAACCAGCTCTGCGCTGACAGCATGGAGCCTGCTTAGGATTCTCTCTTTCCCTGTCTCTCTGCCCCTCCCCCAGTCATGCATGCGCGTGCATGCGCCGTGCGTGCAGGCACATACACTCCCTCTCTCTCAAAATAAATAAACTTAAAATATATATATAACAAAATATGATTTGCCACACTATTACCTACTTCTAGGAGTCATAAGACCCTAAAAGTTTGTGTATTTTTGCCTTTGATAAGTCCTCGACTTATCAAAACTCTAGCCATCCCCATAAGACCAGTCCTACCTCCCAATGGTATCTTCCTTCATTGTTCCAATACTTGATCTTTTCTCTGGAGCTACTGTAAGTCTGCATTATATAATTTAGTGGTTGGATATATGGAATCTTCAGGTGTTGAATATTGCTTTCTATGTGACAAATATTTCCCTAAGATACAAGCCTATTAAAGGCAGGATTCATGTTATATATGAGTGCATTTTTTTATTGTCCAAACAACCTAACTTAATTCTAAGACAACTGTAGTAATAAATAACTAATAATTGGTTAGTTTATTTTTCATGAGAAACGTGTAATTTTTCAATGAGTATTTTTTTCACATTTTTTCTAGTCCAAAATTTCCTAAAATCTATACTATGTAGCATCAGTTCTATAAGATGCTAATAAAAAAAAACTTAACTCATGTTGAAATTTTGGGGAAATACTGTGTTAAAATAATTAAATTAGATTATTTACCACAAGACTTCCCAGAGCTTTAAAGCTTGTATAATTTAAGTCAAGAACAGTAAATATTAAGCAGTGTTTCCCAAAACAAGTTAATGACAAAACCCATTTCCTGGAATTACTGTTCACAGCGCTCACTTTGAGGAATTCTGTTATGTGCAAAGCCTGTGGAGCTGATTTCTATTTTTAGCTGTCAAACCATTTGCATAACCAAAATAACTGGTTATTTAATTTAATTAACTGGTAACACTATCAGTCCACTAGCACAATGAAAAACATTTAGATTTCCTCTTAATTCTATAAGATTAGCAAAGATTTTGATAAACATAAAATCTGGGCATAAGTTCTTCTAACAAGGTCAGAGAGACAAGGGTCACACCTTCAGAAGCTGGCCAAAGCTAAAAATCATGATCTGTGCCTAGGTTCAAAGCTCCTGCTATTGCTTTAAATTTTTATGATTTAGTTATTTAATGGATAAATTATGAGGTCTACCCTTTGGGTTTCAAGAAAGAAGAAAGCTCCTTATTTAGCAGGAGATGTATTGTGTGTGTGTGTGTGTATATATATATATATATATATATATATATATATGCACACAATGGAATATTATTCAGCCATATAGAAGAATATCTTGCCATTTGTAACAACATGGATGAACCTAGAAGGTATTACACGAAATGAAATAGGTCAGGCAGAGAAAGGCAAATATTATATGATTTCACTTATATGTTCAGTCTAAATAGTTTTTAAATGTACAAAGAAACAAAAAACAAAACCAGACCCATAAATTCAGAGAACAAACTGATGGTTTCCAGAGGGGATGGGAGTGGAGGGATGGGCAAAAGGGGTGTTGGGGAGAGAGAGAGATGGAATATCTCAGTTTGGGAATAAATAAGTCATGGGGATAAAAGGTACAGCATAAGGAATATAGTGAGTAGTACTGTAATAATATTGTATAGTGACAGATGGTAGCTACACTTGTGATGAGCATAGCATGATACTTAAACTTGTTGGGTCACTATGTTGTACACCTAAAACTAACATCACATTGTGTGTCAACTATATTTCAATTTTAAAAAGAGCACATATTTAAATAGGTAGGTTAAAATATATTTGACAATATCAAATCTGATTAGTGATTACAACTTTGATAGGATTTATATAACTATCTTTATTAGTTGTAAAACCTTACATGTGATCTGAAACTAATAATGAAAAGTCAAGATCTAAGGAAGCAGGTTGCAGGATATTACATGGAATTGTTTATCCCCACCAGCTTTGACTCCATGTGAGTCTTCTCTTTCTCTTTGACTTTGTATTCTGGTGAAGATACCCAGGGCCTTATCCAGTGTATGCTACCAATGTATCCTAATCCAGACCTGGTTGACTCCAAGGCCCTCCCTTAAACAGGTTCTAGTGAACCAGCAGTCAGTATGCCCTGCTTACTCCATGGCTGCCTGGAGTCCAGAAAACGTATGAAGTCCAACATGGGAGGTTTGCAATGGCTGTAATCATGCCCCACTCTGTTTACAATGGACCTTTAAAGTGGAGCCAGTGCCTTGTAAGTAGTGGTAGAACCCTGGAATGCCAAATCTTGTCTAAAATCAAGCTTCATGTGACCTTATGCTTTATTTCCCCACAGGCTTCATCCCTGCAAAATGAAACTACGACATCTGAAAGAAAGAATGCTTGGATATTAAGGCCATGTTTGAAACTTGGCACAAATACTTGGAGAAGCCAGGCATCCGGCCATGGCCTGCACCAATCATCACAACTGGGAGGTCCTCTGGATGATCCGTAACCTCTACCAGCCCCACAGCTGCTGATCGCTTTCCCACCTATTGATTTCAGGGCCCAATAGATCCTGAATACTCAAAACTGGTGAGCTGATGTACTATCTCCTAAGTTAAAAATTCTTACTCAGTTCAAGGAAGTTAAACTCACCAGGCTGTGACACCCAAAAACCTTTGCAGTAATCCACTTGTAGAAGAGCAACAAATGATAGCCCCTTTCAGCCAGGGGTTATGGGTCTTGCCCAAGCCATTCCATTAGCCTTGGAGTGATGTTTCTATGCAGTGGATGTCTTACCCATGTGTCCCGGTCAGGAGCACTCACACTGAGGTCCCAGTCCGCACCACAGCAGCCGTGTCCTCCAGCTTCTACCTGTTTAAGATTCACCACAGTCTCAACTGTGGGTCTTGGGACTTCTGATAGCCAAGTGCTCAGGAAGATGTGGAGGACCTAGGAGAATGTGCCTTGGCAGAATTGAACCAGAAAAAGATAGAGGTTTCTTTCATCCCTATTGAAACATTGGTATTGTGATAAACCATCTTTGGAGAATTTTATCACAGAGCTCTCTCCATATTACTAAGACAACAGTATCTTCACATTTGCCCCAACGATTGACTTTTCTCCATGCCAAGGGACATTGCCTTCACCTCCAGTGGGCATCAGATACCTGCATTCTGCATGGATTCCTGGCTAAGGTTGAGCCTCCAGTTTGAATCCACATCTAGTAAATTTGTCATTGTAGATAAAGATCACTTGGATTGTGTGATTGGACCTTGGAAAAGAGCAGTGCCTGTGTGTACTACCCACCACCAAATAATGGAGTAATCCTCATACTCAGTTCCATATTCATCTATAATAGTTCTTCCATGCAAATCAATCTTGTACAAATAAAATGTGGAAACATCCCATAAAATACCCCAACCCCTCATGAATTCAGCCAGTTTTTATTGAGGACCTATCATGTACCCAGCACTGTATTAAATTCTGAAACTACAATGATGAATAAGTCATAATGCTTGCCCCTAAGATGTTTACATTCCAATGGGGATGTCATAAAATTAAACAGCATAATGAGTGCTATAGCATTGTAATGATGGCCATGAGAATGCCTTCCTCTCTGTTCTTTGACTACCCGAGGAGCTCCTAGTTGCCCAGGCTGACTCATAGATGATCTTCTAATATGCCAAAGCAACCACTAAGATTCAAGCCAACAGGCAGCAGTGCCCAGGGGACCCCCTGCAAGTGGTGATCCTATGGATTCTGGTTACTAATGTGTTATTTCTAAACCACCTGACTTTTGAATAAGTTAGATGCTCACTTACTAAGCACCTTCCCATCATGTCATTAAACTGGTAGCCCTCATTGTAACCACTCTTGGGTAGAATCAGGCTGTAAAGTTGGAAAACGTGGCTCCAAGTTTGGGTCCTGGCACTTATTATGACTGTGGGCAAATCACTTAAACTCTTTGGTCTTTGGTGTCTTTCTTTGCAAAATAAAAATAAAAACATCATATACCATACCTACCTCACAGGGTTGTTGTGAGAATCAAGTGAAAATGTATGTCAAAGCACTTTGTAAACGTTGCTATTTTTGATCACCCCATTATTTGTGGGTTCTTCCTTCTCCCTACCAAATACAATACTATAATTTTCCTGAAGGATGTACCATTACACCAGCCCCCCCCATGCAAGTGAATGGTACAATGAAGATGAATTACATGCTCTCCTGGATATCTGGTTTCAGGATGGTAATTCTGATGCCACAAGATGACAAGTATAGAAGCCACAGGTCCAAAGTCAGGGCCCTACTGCCACAGAGACAGACCTTTCACCATTAACACATGACTTGACACAGACACCCGTCAGCCCTCTTAATGGAAGGCTTTCCCCAGAACCCACTGTAGAGAACCTACTCTTGGCCCCAGAGAACTAACGAGACAGTAATTCAGGGAATCACTAGGGCTCTAGCTGCCAAAGAAATCACCAGCTACTCCAGTGGGGAACATGCCTCCCATGATAGAGCAAGAAGACTTGGTGAAGGGAGACCCTGACCCAATTAAACAAATACAAACCACCCTTACTGCCTGGCCTATTCTTGTTGGACTGGCAAGAGAAACTCCTGGTCATTCATTTAAAGCAAAGATTTGGTGACACATTTCTTCTTTAAGCACAGCTTTTCCTTCAAGCCAGCCTGGCTCTTGCCTTTCTGATTTTGTCATGTCTGCTCCCTGTCTGTTCAGTAGATTTGTGCTGAGACGTATTCCTGGATTGCGAGTCTTAAATGTTCTTCTTATACACACACACACACACACACACACACACACACACACACACACACACCATTGAAGAATCCCACCCATGTTGCCTGTGCTACCCTCATAGCCAAGCCGAAGCCTGACCTCCTATTTCTAGTGATTCAGAATTGATTCTGCATTGGCTGATCTAAAGGGATTTCAGCCTCACTGAAACAGTCTATCCCAGGTTGGAATGCTGACTCTGTTTCAGTTCTGGGTAGAAGTTTGAATAGAATACCTATGGAGTGAGTCATTGATACCCATAACTTCTTTAGGAAAAGAACACTTTATTTTTCCTTCTACTTAGAATATACTGGCTTCTCCAAAACCAAGAACATATTAGCATGTGCCTCCAGGAATAGCATAAAGTTTTTATACTAGATCTCTTGAGTGAAGAGAATGATGATAATGTACCAAAAGATCGGACAGTATTGGCATCCCAGAAGCTCTGGAGTAAGATCTTAAGCTTAAAATATAAAATTTCAAGTATAATCCATTTTTCAGTTTCCTGGAGCAAAGAAATCAGATTATAGGGGAAATGTTGATTCAGTGTTTATATCAGTTTTCAAAATATTTTGAAATGTGATGAAAAATAATTCACAATTCCCTCTTTGCTGTAAGTCAGAATAGCTGACCTAATAAACCAACTCAGTGATCTGAGAAATTCCCAAATCTTTTTTTAAGGCTATAATATTCAATTTTCATTTTCAACTTCTAATTTTTTTAATTAAAACAGTGTCTTCTAGTTTACAATCACTACTTGTGGTGGGAAGGAAGCCAGAGAGACTCAGAGTCCCAGCCACCCAAGGTCAAGGGCACTGAGCCAATGGGCCCAGCAAAGAGAGGCCCAAGCCAAGAAGAAAAGCTGTTGCTGAAATGGCAGCCCAAGCATATGAAATAAGATGATCTCCAGGTCATGGTAGTTGAGAAAGAAGAATAGACTGATCCAAACTGGGAAGCAGATTAAGATGTTGGAGTAAAGTATCAGGATGAACACAGCTGGGCAGGGGACGTCACATGTCTGTCTGACGACAGCCTTTCCTGTGAGTTGCAGTATTATATCCTAGTTTTTCAGATGTAAAATGCTCAGTATGAAGTGACTGATGTCACTTACATAGCCAGCCCCAAACAGACTACTTTCCTTACCCACAGACATACCTTTTACAGCCTTGGTTGATAATACTTTCTTTTTGGAGACTTTTAGTTTTATTCACAAATATTTGATAAATTGTTGTATCAATTTAAAAAAACCCTCAATAAATAGCTTCCCTGATTGAATTCCAATTCCTTCTTTGGTGATTAAACAAACTGGTAATATAAATGAATTACTTTAATTAATAATTCGTCTGCCGTCGCATGGGCAAAGCTAAGAGGGAAGGGACATTCTAACACAGAATGTACATGAGCTAGAAACAATCATAGTGAAACCCCAAACAAGGGGTGGCCAAAGGGTGTTTGATACTGGCACATGGCTTAACTTTAATCTGCAAATTGTACCTCTCTTTCAAAAGTCACAGGCGATCAACTCTCCCACTGCCACATCAGGACACAGAGACTGCAGAGTGAAAGACAGGCAGACAGGATAGGAAAGAATAATGCAGGCAGCATTTTGCGGAAAGAGGTAGCTGGTTAGAGACCAGCCGCTCCCCACGGCCGGCAGGAGTGCCAGCCTTTTCAGAGAACTCACATTAGAAGTTCCAGCAGTACATGGAACTGAGCCAATAGACACAACAGTGGAGAGAGTGGGGAAGTTTCTGTAATTAAAGACTGAACGCAGCACATTTTCAAACAGACTAAGAACTCTCTACAATTGGCAACAAGGAACTGGTTTTAAGTGAATGTTCTTACTGAACTTGGTAAATCATGAATAAGTGTGGAAATAAAGGAAATCAGTGAGTTACAGCCCTTGGGTTAAAAATAAAGAAGATAATCTGAATGGCACCAGGAGAAACAGAGCTCCGTAACAGGAAAGACTGAAAGTTGCTAACAGAGGAGCAGAGCTGTGTGTCCTTTCCAAAATGCTGTGTATACAGTTATGCTTAACCTGACTGCCTAGTAAATTGCAATTGGTTCTTATCTTTTGTGTGAGTTTAATTCTTCTATACTGAGTCTTTTTATGGTCTTTATAGAGTCCAGAATTGAAGAACTTTCACAGTTAACAGAGTACCTGTTAGACTAACTAGAAACTAGCAGATACTGCTGATATGAAGCAGATACTGATAATTGCCAGCAATATTCTAATTTGAGAAGGACCATGCCAAATAAAAAGTGATTCTTTACTTAATGAAATTTATTTTAAAGTGAATAGATGTAAATAACATCAGGAAAATGTAATACCTTCTATTACCCCCAGTGTAAATATAATCTCAAACTTCCCATCTTCCACTACCCACATGCAAAACTAAATTTCTGTGAGCTGAAAATCCACGTAGAGAGTATTACTTTTTTACTAGATCAAAATGTGGCAGCCTCTAAACCATTCTTTGACAGAACTAATAAAACAAAGTTAAACTGCTTGAAAGCATTCGCTCTTTTAATTTATGTTGATTTAGAACCATTCATGTTCCAGATAGTATGTTAAGCAATGTATCTAACATTATGGGCAAAATCATGGAGTTCACACTCTGGGGGCAGAGCATGATATTACATAAATAATCATACCAATAATCACACCAATGAATTACCAGTGTAATTGCCAACTGAGATTAATTCCCTGAAGGAAAGAAATAAGATACAATAAGAGTGTATAGCAAAGAATGCTGAACTAGTTTAGAAGACTTACTGGAAGAAATAAAAAATCTCAAGCTAAAGTAAGAACAATGAGTATAAGTTTGGGGACTAGAGGTAGGGAGTAAAGAACATTTCAGATAGAGGGACCAGCAACGCTACTTCGGTGAGAGAAAGCTCACCTGAGAACTGAAATGTCAGTGGCTGAGGGAACCCACAACATGTCCAAGGGCTTGGAGCCCTGAAAACAAAGGTACGGAGGGTAGGAGTTGAGGTATAAAGGTGGTAGGAACCACACTATGCAGTCTTCAAGGCCACCCTAAGAACTGTCTTCAGCCTAAGAGAATTGGGAAGCTGTTGCAGGTTTTTCCAAGAGCCATATCTTGACTTTCGTGTTGTGTTGTGTTGGACACAGAGCGAATGTTTAATACATACACACTGAATAAGTTCGGGAAAGTTTTTTCCCCCACAGAACATCCTGGAGAACTGGTATTGTATTATCCTAAATTGAGCTGACTTATCAGAATCATTACTCAGAAACTTCCATCCAAAGAGGCTTCTTAAGATTCATTCGTTCAAGTGGCGCCACGAATGTTGTCCCTGCAGCCTTCTTGTGTGCGCACACGGAATTCTGTCTTCATAACAGACACAAAAATTGTCCCAGTTAACAGTAGTACAGATGAAAATATTGTTTTGGAAGCTTCCATGACAGTAAGCAAAGGGATCATTAGTATTTACTACTCTACAAGGGACAAGAGCCCAGTTGAGAATGTAAAGAGGTAATAAAGGAGCCTTAGAAATATAGCACTGCCCCAGCTGTAGGCACACCAAGAGCAACATGCGGTCTTTCTTCCTGGCACCCCTTCCTCACTGCCGCCTTCAGAGATACCGGGGACGGCCAGCAGCCCTGTATCTCTGCTTGGTTTTCCCTGCAGACTAAGGCGCCGGCCTTCTCAGTTCTGCTAAGTCAATGATCACTCGTCCACCTGTTTCTATTTTGTAAAAATGTGTCGACATCTTTCATTTGTTATGGTCTCTTTAGCCATTGGCTTTGTTTGGGTGTATGTCTTTTGTGTCCTTTTTTTTTTGTCATATTAATACTGTTTGAGCGGGGCATCTGTGTATCTAATCTGAAATAATTAACTGGAACTTTCTTATTGTTTTAATTTGCATTTCCAGGTCGAATATGTTTTTCATCTTTATGGACCATTTTTACTACGCCTTCACGAATTACCTGCTCTTATCTTTTGGCTGTTTTTCTATCAGGAACTAGTCATTTTCTTATCAATTTTAATAGTTCCTTTTTATATTACGTCTATTAACTTACTGTGTGTAAAATTTGCTGTGAATATTTTTCCAGTTTGTCATTTACTTTTAACTTTTATGATTTTTGTACATGGAAAGGGTTCTTTTAGTTTTTATGTACTATAGTTTGTGAAACTCTTTACTTATTAAAAAATATTATTGATTTTAAATTAATTAATTGTTGAATTATTACATATTTCAGTAATTTAATGCATAGAAAGTCCTTACTGAGCCTGATATAAGTAAAATACTTACTTTTGTTATCTTCAGATGTGTTTATAATTTCATGTTTTTATAGTTAACTTTTAATCCATCCAGAATTTTTTTCATGTAGTACAAGGAGAGATTATAAGAAAATAATTGAAGCATGTACACCATCAAATACATAAAATATACTCCTATAGTTATGTACAACTTAACAAACAATTTAAAGGCAAATACTCATTCTGACCATATCCTGAATCTTTGTCTAAACATCTATTTCTGAGAGAACCCAAACAAGGATAATTGACACTGAAAGTGGTCTAGGAAGTATAGTCTGAGATGGATTTCTGGAACTGGATATTCCCTGGCCAGAGAGTAACAAGGATAAGTGGATCTTGATGACCCCTGCCATGTTGTAGGGTCACTAATACTAAGAGTCTCTTCCATCTAGCATGCAGGAGGAAGAGGAGAAAGTAGGTCAATGCTCTATCTTTATCACTGGAGACATCTGATTGTCATAAAAGACTGCAGATATGGTAGGTCGTTGTGAAGTACCATAGATATGCCACTGAAAGAAAATGGTGGGCTCAAGTCAGCCAACCACCAACTCAGGACACAATATAAAAACCAGAAAACAGCTATGACACCCACTTTAACTGCAGCCAGAGGGCAGTACAGGCTGAAAATCAGACCTGATTCCGAGAGTAGCTGAATTGCAGAGAAGGATTACTACATAGCCCCGGCAAATTTACTAGGCTAAGAGGCCTCACAAGGTAAGACTTGCCTTCATCCAAGATTCGCCCTACCTTCCTCACAGTTTGTCGGCATAAAGCTAGAGTCAAGTTTCAGCGTGGCCTACTTAGGGAAGTACTGTTCTTTTTTTTGGATGCAAAGAAAGTATTCACCAAAAGTACTGCAATACCTGGGGGACCTCCCATAACTCAGGGTTAACATTCTAGAAGTCCAAATATTATGCTGGGACGAATTTCTTAAACCTGAGAGAAGCACTGACCTACAGTAAATGAGGTGGAAATGCCAGAACAGTTTTATCAAAGTTTTAAAGGAGCATATGCTTGAATGGATTGAATACTTAAGACAAGAGAATCCATTGGCTGACTGTGTTTCTCAGCACTGCCCAAACGAAACTCTCTTCACTAAATCAAAAAGGAAAGTGCTAATGTGAGGACACTGGCATTGTTGGCAAAATCCAGTGAATCTATCCTTTTTACATTGGGTGTGCAGTCAGGAGAGCTGCCACGGAATGAGCTCATCAGTGTGAATGGAGTGATAGAACTCTGGAATAGTAGAGCCCAGGTGGTATCACTTAAATGTCAAAGGCAAGGTATATGTAATTACTATATCAGAAAGCAAAGCCAGAATGGACCCTGACAGGGATCTGTGGCAATAGCTACTACACCACAGTCTCCCAGGGCACAATAGTAGGTAATGTAGTAGGCTAAATAACCTCTCCCCCAAACTTCCTCATCCCCTGGAACTTGTGAATATGTTACCTTACATGGCAAAAGTTACTTTCAATGTGATTAAGAATCTTGAGATGAGGCGTTACCCTGGATTATCTGGGTGCCCAGTATAATCACAGGATCATTTGTACGGTACAGGAGGCAGGAGGCAGAGTCAGAGAAGGGGATGTGACAACAGAAACAGAAGTCAGAGATGTTAGCTTTGAAGATGGAGAAAAGCGACATGAGCCAAGATGTGCAGGCAGCCTCTAGACGCTGGAAAAGGAATGCAAGGAAATGCATTCTTCCTTAAAGTCTCAAGGAAGAGAATGGCCTTACTGACATCTTGATTTGGACCCAGTGAAACTGAGTTCAAACCGCTAGTCGTTCAAGTGTAAGGTATATAATTGTTTGATTTAGAGCCATTGTGTTTGTAGTAATTTGTTGTGAAGGTTAGTTTTGTGTATCAACTTGGCTTGTGCTATCATACCCAGTTATTCAAACACTAATCCAGATACTGCTGTGAAGGTATTTTGTAGCTGTGGTTAATACCTACAGTTTATAATACTTTAAGTAAAAGAGATTGCCCTCAATAATGTAGGTAGGCCTCAACCAATTAGCTGAAGGCCTGAAGAGCAAAATTGATGCTTTATAAAGAAGAAGCAAGTCCATCTCAAGCCTGCAGCATTAACTCCCACCTGAATTACCAAGCTTCTAGCTTGTTCTATGGAGTCTAGACTTGCCAGCCCCCACACTCTTAGGAGCCAATTCCTTAAAATACATAACTATATAGAGAGAATCTCCTATTTATTATTTTTCCATGGATAACCCTGATGAAAACACTTGTTATAACATCAATAGGAAATGAATACAGGTAGCTAACAAGGGTATTGTTTGACCTATATAAATAGAGAAGACGAAAAAGTAGGTAAACCAAAGATTGATATTTGATATCAAAACAGAAATTCATTCATCTTTTCCTAGTTTCTACCCTTGAGGAAGTTCGAGCCAATCAGTGGAAAGGGTGACTAGATCCCCGTGAGGACTCCTCCAAACCTTTTGCAAATGGACTAGAACTAGTTAGACCTGAAAACTACACAGAATATTAAAGGTTGTGTTAGATATAGGTTATGAGCTGACTCTGATAACAGGAGAACCAAAATGCCATCATAGATATTTGTTACAGTGAGAACATATGAAGTCCAGGTGATAAATAGAATCCTACCCAAGTGCACCCAACAGGAGTCCAGGGGGTACAAATGCTGTGGTCACTTCTCCAGTCCCTGAGTGGGCAGGTTAGAGGGATATGATCAGCAGCTGGCAGACAGCTCACATTTGCTCTCTAAACCTTGGATTAAAAGTCATAGTGGCAGAAGAAGCAAAGAGAAAGCCTCTGAAAATGCACCCCCTCCAAGACAGTAAATCAGAAAAATGCCACATACTGAGTGGAACCACAGAAATTTAGTATGATGCTGGAGGATACAGGAGTCATCTCCATCTCCCAGTCTGACACCTGCAAAAGTCAGATGGATCATGGTAGACAGTAGACTACTGACGTCCTAACCAAGCGGTGGTCCTGATCTCAGCTGCTGGTCTACTACTGCACTTATTATGCAGCTATTGATTCAGCAAATTTACCAGGAAGGATGATTAGAAGCAGTTCACATTCACATAGAATGAACAATGGTACATTCAAGACCTTGACCAAGGATAACGTTAACATTATTCTAGTGATAAAGGAACCTTGCTTATTTGGACCTTATGCAGAACGTCATAGTGATCCTTCTACTGATTACATCATTTTAATTGGATCTGGAAAGTAGAAAGGGGCTTTATTAAAAAAAAAAAAAACAACTCCCCGTTTGGGCACCTGGGTGGCTCAGTTGGCTAAGCATCCAACTCTTGGTTTCAGCTCAGGTCATGATCTCACAGTTCCTGAGATCAAGCCCCACATCAGCCTGTGCAATGACAGTGCAGAGACTGCTTGGGATTCTCTCTCCCTCTTTCTCTGCCCCTCTCTCTCAAAAATAAATAAACATTTTTTAAAAATTCCCTTTTGAGGCATATTGGCCCAGAGGATGGAAATTAACCCTACAAATATCCGCAATCCTGCCAAATTAATGATGATTTTAGAGTTATATTACTTCTTGCACCTTTTGCCACTAGGAAAAGCGTAATGCCTGACAGTCCTCTTTGGATTTTGGAGAAAGCACATGCCACATTTAGAAATACAGTTCTGACTTATCAGTTGACCCATGCAGCAACTAGTTTTGAGTGAGGCTTTGCAGCATAGTTAAGCTGTGAAATGAGCATCCTTGTCGCTTAGATCATATGATTTAGCAGATCCCATGGTGCCAGAGGTATTTATGCAACACAAGGTTGCCACTTAGACTCCTTTGCAAACCCAGATAAAAGAGTCACAACACAGACCCCCTAAAGACTTGATGCAAGGCCATGCCATTTGTAGCAGAGAACTATTCACCATAAAAGCAGATCCTGGAAAATTACTGGACCTTAGTAGAGACTGGACTCTCAACCAAAGGATATCAAGTAACTATACAACTGGAGTTATTCACCTTGATCTGGACATCACATCAAGTCATATGTGGAGCTGAAAGGGGGTGGGGATTCACAATAGCAATCTATCATACTGTGGAGATGGTACGTTCCAGATCAGACCCAATCAGGTACAGAGAGTATCAGCAAGTTACATAAACATGTGTCCCAGACCCTTAGATATCATAGCTATACCAATGCCTCACCTTGAGTGAGCTAACAAACAAGGAACAGCTAACAGAGAACAAAACACTGAGGCCTGA
Source organism: Suricata suricatta (assembly GCF_006229205.1). Taxonomy (NCBI): domain Eukaryota; kingdom Metazoa; phylum Chordata; class Mammalia; order Carnivora; family Herpestidae; genus Suricata; species Suricata suricatta. The sequence goes on along the minus strand of NC_043700.1, from coordinate 120,132,515 downwards.
TTCATATATAAGGTGATTCAGTACGTCTGCAAGCTAAAAATAGGCCTCTGTTGCATTACAGCCTATCTGAGAGAAGGCTTTGAAAGACGGTGTTGATAAGAAATCCTGTGCAGTTCACTCTACCATCAGCTTTCTATGAAAAAAGAAATTGCGGTAAGAATACATACAGATTCCTGGGCAGTAGCTTTCTAATCAGGGACCTGTAGGGAGCGGGATTGGAAGAGTGGAGACACGGGGATATGAGAAAGGGTCATGTAGATAGACCAGTAGTAGTGAATGCAAAGTATCCAGATCTTTACTTCCCATTACAAAGCCCACCACAGACAATCTACCACTGAGGAGGCACTAAACAACCAGGTGGTAAAATGACTCCTCCATTGGAAAGCAGCCACCTTCTCTCCTCAACTGCCCCAGTGGGCCCTTGAACAGAATAGCCTCACTAGCAGGAATGGAGGGTGACAGAGGAAAGATAAACATTAAACAATCACACAAGTAATCATCTGATAATAATTTTCAATACTAAAGTAAACAATATAAGGTATTATAAAAGTGTAAAATGGGAAATTCTGGGGAGGAGGTGTCAGGTAATGCTTCCCTAAGAATAGAAAATAGCTAGACAAAGAGGTACCAGGAAAGGAAGCGCATGGCAGGCAATGTGTGTGAAGGTGGACTTGGGGAGATGTGTGCTATGTATGAGCAAAGAAAAGACCCATGTGGCTAAAGCACCATAAGTGACGGGAGAAGTGAAGCAGGAGAGAAGGGAGGGAGCAGGGAAAGAGGGACCTTGCAGTCTCTGTTCAAGGATTCTTTGCTGCTGTTGTTCTTGTCATAGCTGTTTGTCCACTCTCCTTCCTTAGCTGCCTCCTATTCAACTTGCAGGTTTACTGCCTTAGGAAACATTCTCTGATCCCCCAAATTAGTGTTGGTTGTTGATTTTTGTGCTTATTTTAAGAGCAGTGGACATCATTGAAAAAGAGCCGGACTTCACAGAAGACCTTGCTAGTGACTGGCACATAGATAGTATACAGAGACTAAGGGGAAATGAGAACATGGTACCCGGCCAATTAAAGGAAAAAACCTCCTTAAAAGAAATTAAGAAAGAACAACCTGAGAAGTAGGAAGAAACAAAGGAGAAGACTATGGTATCCCCAAATCAAGAGAAAAGAAAGTTTTGGAAAAAATTTTTTGAGTCTCTTGAAGGTTGAAGAGGAAATCAATTAAGATATGGTGAAGAAACATGTCCATTTGACTTAGCAACAGAAGTATTTACACCAACAGAAATCGGTAAATGTCCAAATCAAGGCTTTGTTTATTGTTTTATTGATTGTCTAAACCTAAGAAAGTGATAGTGAAATGTTAATAATGCCGATCAAACTTAAAAGTTTGTCAGCATCTATATCCATTACGTTATGAATAACAAAAAAATGGGCACATGTTCTTACAATATTTGGAAATTATTATTCTATTCAACAAAGAAGTTGTTCACATCATTAACTCTCAACTCTTTATAACACACTTTATAACACACATCCTCATTGTTGTTTCACTCTATCTTACTCATATTAATTAATTTAAATTTAATTTAGTTTAAATTAAAAATACCAACCAGGGCTCCTGGGTGGCTCAGTCGGTTAAGCTGCCAACTTCAGCTCAGGTCATGATCTCACAGTTCATGAGTTTGAGCCCAGCGTTGGGCTCTGTGCTGACAGCTCAGAGCCTGGAGCCTGCTTTGGATTCTGTGTCTCCCTCTCTCTCTGACCCTCCCCGTCTCATGCTCTGTGTCTCTCTGTCTCTCAAAAATAAATTTAAAAAAAAAAACATTAAAAAAATTTTAATTAAAAAAATATGTATCAACCACCATTCATGTGAGAACTCTATTTTTTTCATTAAATGCAACCACTGGTTAGTTATGGATACAAAAATGGCAAAAATCAGTGAAAACATTCTGTGAGAATCAGGGACTATAGAATTTTCAATAAAGAATATTGAATATTTTATTATTCATAAACTGTGTGTTACACATTCCTTATATCAAAACAATTCACAATAAACTTACACAGGTATACACGCATGCAGTTTTTTCAGAGAGCCAATTGTCATACATTCACCCGTGCACCACTGTCCCTAAAAAAACGCCCAGCATATACTTATATAAATTAAAAACAAATTCACAAGTATGACTGAAGTAAAAAGAGATACTACAAAATGTGAAAAAATACAATGCAAATTACCTATCATAATATGGTTTCTGTGGAAAGTCTAAATGGTTGGTTGACTCACAAATATAATTTTGAAACACATGCCATTGAAATTGCTGCAGAAACAGAAAGTATGAAATTCCTCTTTGCTTATAAATTGCTAACCCTTCACATGCAACTTCTAGAGCATTCTGCTGCATTTTCTCACTTTACCAAAATATCTCCCCCCTCTCAGCTAAATCATGAGGAATTAAATTTTGCAAAAAGATACAAAGAAATTCACACGAAACAAAGAAGTATGGTGGTTTTAACCTATGTTCACAACTTCCTTCTCTTCCCTTCCATTTAGGGTTTAATTGCTCTCTTCTTAAGTGTGGTCTTAACTTAGTAACTCACCTCTAGTTAACTAGAATATGTTAGAAATGACACAGTGTGCCTTTGGAATATAGATCTAAAACAGAGTGCAGCCTACCTTGAATCTCTCTACCTTGAATCACTCCCTCCGACATAAGCACATTGCTCACGTGTCAGAGGACACTCAGACAGCCCTATGGAGAAATCCACGGGGCAAGACGCTGAGGCCTCCTGCCAACAACCTGCGCTACCTTTCCAGCCAGGTGAATGAGCTATCTGGGATGGCGATTCTCTAGCCCCACTCAGACCTTCACATTAGAGCCTGAGCTGCTATCTCGACTAAAACCTCATGAGAGACCTTGAGCCAGAACCACAGCCAAGCAGCATCAGAATCGCTTCCCCACAGACTGTGATATAATAAATGTCTGTTGTTTAAACCGCTAAGTTTGGGGAATTTATTATACAGCAATAGAGAACTAATACAGATACCGTAAAATTGTTAAGGAATTGACAGTTCCTGATGGTCAATGAACTTTAGGTAAATTTCGGCACTATAATGAATGCAACTTTGAACTTCTCTAACAAGCTTCTAGTGAAGGGAACCAAAGACACCATGTTTTCACTTCCTTGCTGAAGGATAAATGTCAGTCCTAGAGATGATAAGGAGAGGATTCCTCGAGGAGTGGCATTTGATCTAGACTTTAAACCTTAGGTTACACTTTAGTAGATAGACTGAATGATAGTTGTCTGGGGATTACTGTATCTGTGGTGACAGAAATAACAGTACATGTTCTGAGATATATAAAGTAGCTGATCAGAACACAGGAAAACTTCTAGAAAAATAATTCTCCAAGTGGGACATGTCTAAGAATCCCTTGAAGTGCTTATCTGAATACAAGTCCTCGGCCCCCTTGACGAAGTTGAGTTGGTATGTGTGATAGGGGCCCAGGAATATATTTTTAAACAAATATCCCAAGTGATTCTCATGCAGATAGGTGATCCTCAAAATAGACTTTGGGAAATATAGTGCAAAAGAAATAATGAAATCTCAGTCTAGAACATAGGCTAAGGCCAGATAACTGGAATTTTAAAGCAGAAGTAAGCTATGTGGTTCAGATGTAACAGATAGTGAGAAGCTACTCGATATTTAAAAAGTCTTTATCGTAAAAATTTTCATCTGCAAATAGAACTAATAGTCTAATGGATCTTTTTATCACCTGTATCCAGCAGTTATTAAGATTTTTCTACATTCACTTCACTATTTCTTTTTCATACTGTTGATATTATGATGACATACTTTAAAGGGAATCATAGAGCTCATGTTATTTCACTCTATGTGCACCTATGTGTGTCTCTAAAGGCATTGATAGCTTCTTAGATAACCACACTGCCTTTATCATACCTAGAAAAAAATAAAACTAACTCATTGGTATCACATAACACTATGATCAAATTCACATTTCATCAACAGTCCTTTTACTGCTGAACCTGAATCCAAACAAGGGCTACACATCGCTTTTGGAACTATATTTTAAGACTATCTTAATTGGGGTGCCTGGGTGGCTCAGGGGGTTAAGCATCCGATTCTTGATTTCCACTCAGGTCATGTTCTCCTGGTTCCTGGGGTGAAGGACTGCATCAGGCTCTACCCCTCCCCAGCTCTCTCGCTCTCTCAAAATAAATAAATAAATATTGAAAAAAAGACTATCTCAATCAAGAGCAAGCCTTCTTCACCACTCCCTCCTTCATATCACGCACTTGTTGAAACTGAGCAATTGTCCTACAGAGCGTTAAATGATGCAGGTTTGGTTTTTTGCATTCTTGTGATGTCATTTAACTTGATATGGTGTCCCCCATATCTCCTATAAACAGGAGGTTATCTCAAAGGCTTAATTAAATTCAGGTTCTTCTTTTTCCTTTTGAAAGAATGCTTCATAGAGGTCTGTGTTCTTCTATAATTCATGAAAAACCAGGAAGCACATAATATCAACATCTTCTACTCTAAATGATGCCATTAAGATCGATGACTGGGTTCAAGTGTTGACAGATGGACCCTCTATTGTAAAATTCCCTAACAAACTTCATCTAACTATTCCTTCATTATTAATGATTGCCTACATAGAAATTTTTATTAGGAGTTTCAAATCATTGCTTTTTTGAAATTTTTCTATTTTTCCTACCTTTATCAGATGGAAGTATTCTGAAAAGTTTTCCTGATGAACTAAAGTCAGACTATTTGATTACTATAAAATACCATTCATATCAGAATTACTGGACAAGTGCTTAATTCTTGCCCATAATTGCCAATTATTAAGGTAAGATGACAGCCAACGGTGAAAACAAAACATTGGGGGAGGGGATGTTTGATTCATTTTTTAATGCTTGTGAGCTAATCAGAACACTGCTTAGGAGAATTCGTCATGACTAGAAAATTTTTATTTTAAACAACCTGTAAGAGAATGCATTTCAAGTTAATATTCTGTTTTTGGCACCTCTTGAGAAATATCCTTTGAGTTCTTGTGAATGGAACAGTCATTAAAACCCAGGAATTTTAAACCCGTTAGAAACACACTGTGCTGTGGCTAGGCCGAGCACAATTTAACTAACGTATCAGCAATAACTACAGGCCTCAATGCACTGTGGTATAATGCTTGGATTAACATGGATTAGTAACTCTAGACAAGAACAAAGTAAATATACCTATTAGTTTGGTTGGTTTTCTTCCTACCTTCCTTCCTTCCTTCCTTCCTTCCTTCCTTCCTTCCTTCCTTCCTTCTTTTAGAGACAAACTCAAACTTCCAAAACAAGTTGCAAGCACAGTACAAAAGGAGATTTTTTACTAAACCATTGGAGAATAAGCTGGTCAGTTATCCCCAAATATTTTAGCAAGTACTCACTACAAAGGAGAACCTTCTCTTCTTTTATATAACCATAACAAAAATCAGTAAATGAACATTGCTGCCATCTATTTCTCACACACCATTCAAGTTTTCTCAGTTGTCCCAATGATGCTTTTTATTAGAAAAGGCGACAGCATAAAATCGGGCATCAGATTTATTATCTTATCTCTCTTTTCCTCTAATCAGGAATAGTTCCTGGGACATTTTGCCTTTCATAATCGTGGTGCTTTTTTTCTTTAAAGTTTACTTATTTATTTTGAGAGAGAGAGAAAAAGAGAGACAATGGGGAGGAGCAGGGAGAGAGAGAGAGAGAGAGAGAGAGAGAGAGAATTCCAAGCAGGCTCTGCATGGAGCCTGATGCAGGGCTCCATCCCATGATCTGTAAGATCTTGACCTGAGCTGAAATCAGGAGTTGGATGTTTAACGGATTCAGCCACCCAGGTGCCTCGATACTTTGAAAAATTATAGAATGGCTATTTTCTAGATGGTCTCTCAGTTTGGGTCAGTTTGATATTATCTCTTAATTTGATTCAGGATATGTATCTTTGGCAGGAATATTGTAACAAATGGCACATAAATTTGATTTATCCCATTGCCAGTGGTATTAACTTTGATACTTGATTAAGTTGATGTCTGCCATAGTTCTCCCTGGTAGTAGAGTCATTCTTCTTTCATTTGTAATCAACACATTTTGCGACCAAGTATTCATCAAAACTTCAATGCATTGATTTATTCTGTTATATAAGGATTCATAGATTCCTTTATTTCTCAAAAGTAGATCATCCGTTGCTAGCATTACATTTTTTGATGCTCAAGTAGTCCTATATTTTGTCCATGGAAGCCTTTGCGAGCAGGCTTCTGTGGTCTTTTGACATGTCCCCATTGTACTTCAAGCACTTCCTCATTTCTAACAAAAGATGTTTTTTGTTCATCATGGGTTTTTTTTTTTTTTTTTTTTTTTGCCCCATGCTTGGAATCAGCCCATTCTCCCAAGAATGCTGGTTCTTTTAATGGACACTTATTTAAAAACTAAAATCCGAGGACTAGATATGCTCATTGCTGATCTCAAGCCCTGAAAATGAAAAAAAAAACCCTAGAGAATATATGTATCAGGGTACACATAGACACCTCGTATTTATTTCTGCTTATTTCTATATCATCTATTTATACATATTGAAAACCATACACTCACATCCAAATTTCTCATCTGAATCCCATACTACAGCTTTCTCCATTTCTATATTTGTAACTCCTTTCTGTGACAGAGAGAGGCCTTACTCTGTCCTCTGTCCTCAAATATTGACTTTTTTCATTAATCCTTTATTATGTCCCTAATTCAACTGTCCATGAACACAGAAGCCCTCTTCTTTCTGCCTAAACCACCAGGCTCTGCATCTTGCTGCTGTGCCACCATCCAGCCCCTCCAGACACTCACCTTACTTGACGATTAATGTCCCATATGTGACACATGCTCTGCAGGGGCGCCCTGCTCTTACTACTCAGACTCTGGCTCCCGTGTACCTGGCCCTGTGTTCCCTTCCCTGGCTCAGATGCCTACCTTCCTCAGCCCCACCTAACAGAAGAGAAAGGAAGAGAAGGGAAAAGAAAGAAAATAGTTTTCTGTTTCCTCTAAGCATAAAAGATTGTATTTCACCACAAACTATAAACAAAAAAATCTTACTGTTCCTCAAAATACTGGGCCGCTCTAATTTACTAACCTAAAAATTGAGACTAGCTTCAAAGAAGTAATATTGCTAATAATTATTTATAAAGCTAGCAAATTAGGATCCATGTTCCATGTATCCAACAAATATTTGGCTACAGTCCCCAAAATTTGTTTAAGCTCAGAGGAAAATGAATATTTGGCAACATACAGTCAAATTGAAAGTGCGGACTAAAAGTTTGGATGATGCAAACCCATGGAAAATTGGGGTATCCTACATATTTGGAGGTGACATTATGTGGAAGGAGTAACTTTCAGCCAATACAGTTGTGAGGAATAAAATGCAATATTAATAAGTGACATTTTCAGGCTCTTATTATGAGCTGCTTGCACCGCCATACCTATGAGGAAAATTGTTAATCACTTTTCTGAAAGTTGTGTTTTGGCACTCACAGCTATTAGCAAATATTTTTTGAAGTGGCACATTTTATATAGTAACACTATTTCTAGAAAAAGCATCATTAGTTGATCCCAGAAGTAATCCAATCACCAAAACTTGGAAAATTTTCTCCCCCCCAAAATGATGCTAAGATGACTTTTCCTTTCACTTTTTCTTTATTCTCATCAATAGTTTTCAGATTAAGTTTGGGTGTTTCTGCTTTTGCTTTTATTTCTGCATGTCTTTTTTAACTTATTTTGGCAGAACCTAAACATTTACATAAGAATCCAGCTCTTACCATTCTGGCTTTTAAGGTCAGAAGGCCCAGGACTGTCCATCCCTACAGCAAACAGACAAAGTTGAAGGAAAAACAGAAAGAATTTGCACTCTATTCTACACTTATCTTTATGGAAATACAGATATAAGTAATCTCCACAAAGGTATACAAGGCATAGAAGGGCGGAATACAGTATGTACTATGAAGTATAGAGAATGCAAGCAGAATACAGCGTGTGTATACTATATACTTTTTAATCTCATATATATAATTATTATATGTATATGTTATATATTTATTGCGTGTGTGTATTAATCCAGCCCAGTCCCAGAAATTCTTCTGTCCAAGGAGGTCTAAAGAGTAGGTTAGATCAAGTCCCTGTGAATACTAGCAAATATAACTTTCAGTAATTTTGTGCACTGCACAACCAGGTTCCAGGAGCTCTCTCTGCTGGCTTCCCCCACCCCCCAGGATGAAACTCCTTCGGGTTGACAGCCATCGCTAAAGAAGAAAGCAGCAATAGCACCCGCTGGTAGCGTCCAACAACTGTGCCCCAAGGACGGTGTGGGAAAGTGCCCCGAGGTGTGGCGCGTGAGGCACACGCCGGGGCGGACCTAAGATCAGGGAGTTTCTGATTGGCTTTTGCTGTGAACTCAGAGGCCCGAGCTAACCCGCGGGTGGAAGTAGCTCACCTGGGGGAGAGCCTCCCAGATCCGCCCCGGACCTCCCCTGGGTTAGCTCTCTGGTTGGCGGCGGTGATGGTGGGGCTGGGGTTGAGGATCGGGGATATTGGGTGAGCACCTCAAATTTAACGTAGGAAGGGCGTGAAGTGGGTTAGGCTGTGGTTTTCTGAGCGTTTGCCGGAGAAGCCACGCGCCGTATTAAACCCAGGGCTCCTGAAGCAGAAGGGGAGGTAACTGCGCTTCTGTACCTAGAAAGAGTTCAGAGCTGCAGGGAACGCAGGCGCCTTTCATTTTTCTTGGGACACTCTGTCCTGCCTCCGCATTTCGTGAGGAGTTCTCTTGTGAGAAAACTGTACAATGTCCCTGCCCTACGATTACTCAGCAGAGAGTTTTCTGCAGATTACAATCCTAGTTGATCGCAGGGTGCTGGGAAAAGGGGACCGACAGGATTAGGGGATCTGGACTTCAGTGCATTCTGTTACTGTACCACAACGTTACCAGATTACACAAAGTCGATGTGAAGTGAGAGATGAAAATTAAGAAACTTGTTCTGAGACAGTTATGGATTTGGTGGGGTTTTTTTTTCATTCTAACATTGATTCTACATGGTAGGTCTCACTTAGCAATATATCATATATCTATGCAATTGTATATCTATGAACATGTATTGTGAAATACATGTATATAGTACGATATACATGAGAGACTAGATGTTTGGGCACACACGGTAGAAGCTGCGCTCCCAGCTTGAAGGCAGCAAAAGGCAGTCGGGCTTTCCCCTGCCGCGAGTGCCCTCCCAGCGGCCGGCGCGGCCGGCCAGGCTCAGGCTGCAGCCGAGAGTGCGCTCCGACTCGGCTCACGCACCCCCCACCTTCCGCGCGGTGACACCACACCGGAGTCAAATTACAGCCCTCAATTAACATATGAATTTGACTAACTTAAAAGAGGGTAGAAGAATGGGGGCGGGGAGGGGGCAACAACAACCTGCGGGCGCTCGAGTCCTCGGTACGCAGGAACTTTTCTACGGGTGTAAAAACTCTTTGATTGGCTGCTCGCACGCGCCTGCCGGCGCCCTCCATTGGCTGAGCAGACACGCGACCGGCGCGAGGAGGGGGCTGGGAGAGGAGCGGGGGGTGGAGGGGAGACACACTGGCGCGTGCCGCTTTTTAAAGGGGCGCAGCGCCTTCAGCAACCGGAGAAGGTTCGTTGCACGCGACCTGGTGTGTGATCTCCGTGTGGGTGGGGGAGGGTCGAGGAGAAAAAAAAAATAAGACATTGCAGTAGAGACCCAGGAAGGGTTTTTGTTGCAGTTGGGCTGGTTTGCCAGTACCTCTTCCGACCCTGCGCCTCTGAGTCTCTCAAGTGCAATGTCCCGCCTGCTGCACGCAGAGGAGTGGGCTGAAGTGAAGGAGTTGGGAGACCACCATCGCCATCCCCAGCCGCACCACCTGCCGCAGCCGCCGCCGCCACAGCCACCTGCGACCCTGCAGACAAGAGAGCATCCTGTGTACCCGGCCGAGCTGTCCCTCCTGGACAGCACCGACCCACGCGCCTGGCTGGCTCCCACTTTGCAGGGCATCTGTACGGCACGCGCCGCCCAGTACTTGCTGCATTCCCCCGAGCTGGGTGCCTCAGAGGCTGCAGCTCCCCGGGAGGAGGCGGACAGCCGGGGGGAGCTGGTGAGGAGGAGCGGCAGCGGCGGCGGCGGCAAGAGTCCCGGGCCAGCGAAAGTGCGGGAACAGCTGTGCAAGCTGAAAGGCGGGGTGGTGGTAGAAGAGCTGAGCTGCAGCCGCCAGCGCGCCCCTTCCAGCAAACAGGTGAACGGGGTGCAGAAGCAAAGGCGGCTGGCGGCCAACGCCAGGGAGCGACGCCGGATGCACGGGCTGAACCACGCCTTCGACCAACTGCGCAATGTTATCCCGTCCTTCAACAACGACAAGAAGCTGTCCAAATACGAAACTCTGCAGATGGCCCAGATCTACATCAACGCCTTGTCCGAGCTGCTACAAACACCCAGCGGCGGGGAGCAGCCGCCGCCGCCGCCAGCATCCTGCAAGAGCGATCACCACCATCTTCGCGCGGCTGCCCCCTACGAAGGCGGCGCGGGCACCGCGACCGCTGCGGGTGCCCAGCCAGCCTCGGGAGGGGGCCCCCGGCCGACGCCGTCCGGAAATTGCCGGACTCGCTTTTCGGCCCCGGCCTCGGCGGGAGGATACTCGGTGCAGCTGGACGCTCTGCACTTCTCGACTTTCGAGGACAGCGCCCTGACGGCGATGATGGCGCAAAAGAACCTGTCGCCTTCGCTCCCCGGGGGCATCCTCCAGCCAGTGCAGGAGGAAAGCAGCAAAACTTCGCCCCGGTCCCACAGAAGCGACGGGGAGTTTTCCCCCCATTCCCATTACAGTGACTCAGATGAGGCAAGTTAGGAAGGTGACAGAAACCTGAAAACTGAGACAGAAACAAAATCGCCCTTTCCCAATGCGCGGGAAACCCCGCGGTTAAAGATCCCCGCACCCTTTTAATTTTTGCTCTGCGATGGTCGTTGTTTAGCAACGACTTGGCTTCATATGGCAGCTACATTTGATGGTTTGCAAAAGCCGCCGCTATTCCAAACTTCCTCTGGTCCACATTGTTTGATGAAAACTTGGTGTTAAAGTTGTGTTCTTTCCTCCCACCTTCTGCTCCCCCTGTAGATAGATTAGGTATAATTATATGTACCCAAATATGGCATCATTATCCTAGTTCCCTGCTGCCAACACGCTGCTAAAACGTCGCATTTTCTTCTTTGTCGCTGGTTTGTGTTTTAATTTATTGTATGCCCTGGGCATTCATCCCTGTGTGTTGCGCGCACTCACGTGTGGGAGAGTTAGTATTCCGAAGTGTTGTCTCAAAATACATCATGAAACGCAAAGTTAATAGCTCCAAAGTGAATGACTTCTGACTATGGAACAGTTAGGAAACAGGGAACTCTTGGGTTTATAGATTGTATAAACATACCCAGTATGTATATCGGATCGCGATAATGTTGGCGTCTTTTAGGAAACGGCGCACGCACTTTATCAGCCGCTCCCGCCGCGGCTCCAGGACAAACTCAGCTGCCAATTGCAGACCAGTTTTGTGTTGTTGTTGTTTTAAACATGGCCACTTATAATCCTTTAAGCTCTTTGGAAATGTTTGTTTAAAAAAATCAAACTTAAAAAAAAAAAAACCCCGTCCAGTAGTGTCAAAAGCATTTGGTCAATTTTGTTTTGCTTTGTTAATGTTAGAAAACTTATTTATTATTGATTGTTTGCTACCATTTCTACTTATCTTGATCCATTTTTTTACATTTTCTACTCGAGATCATTTTATTTTAATTTAGCAACGCCAACTGCCATTGTTTTATGTATTTTCTTTTGCAAATGTTAAAAATAAACGTGAAAATAATTTTTACTTGTCACTTATTCTTTCTCATATAAACATTAAAAACAGTTTTTAAATGATCTTGACTTAAACTTCGTCTATTAAATGCAGATCTAGAGTTTTGAGGAAAATTTCTGTTATATAGACATTGTCGCTTCAAGTAGTACCAGAAAAGCGATCAAGTCAGTAATTAAACTGTGAGGTAAGAATTTCCCAAATTTGCAACCCTTTTGCCTCTTGGATAGCCAGAATCTTTCCAGTCTTCCTCACTTTCAGCCTCAACGACCTCTGCCTGTGAGGCACCTGTTTCAGGTCCCCGCCCCCCTACGATCTCATCAGTACTGTACCAGGGTAACCTACTTCCACTTCACAAAAACTTCAGCCAAGTTGAAAGCTTTTGCCTTAGGTCAAAAACACAGCGCAAGCTTCCCCAGTTTCTTCCTCCCCAGCATTTCTCCCCTCTCCTCTCTCCCTCTCTTTCCTTCAAGGCGGGGGGGGGGGGTCGTAATAGGCTGTGTTATAGGTGAGGAGTAGAGAAGAGAACAATGGGGGGGAAACAAGGGGAAAGAGGATGTGTTCCTTGATTCAAAAGTTAAGCCTTCACTTGTCCTAGGAAATTGCTGCCCTCTACTCCTTCCCCCCCCCCCAAACAATTCTGCTTATTCCACTAAAGAAGATAGTGTTTGCTTTTATTTTGTCTTTCTGAATCGTGTTTGCTTTTGTCTTTCTGAATCAGTTTTTCTGTAGAAAATGTTTATATTTTTGAGTCAGTTGCAGAAAATAAACAGTACGCTCACTTTCACCTCGGAATCCTCACTACGGAAAAGCCTATTCTGGGTGTCAGGATCAAAGATTTTGAACAAGCTAAAATAGTGTAGGTGCGGAGATGGTAGAAGGAAGAATTGTAAAAATGTATTCGGCAAACCTGAGAGTAGAACTATTTACAAAAGATTGGGCGTCGTTCCACTGTATCGCTGAATTAGGGAAAGTTGATTTTAAGCCAAATCTTTTAGATTTTGTGTCTTCATTAGGATAACAAATTATGAGAACAAGAAAGCGGGTGTTGGGGCAGGAGAGCCAGAGAAGATTAATTTAATCTGTCCCGCATCATCATCTCCCCCCCCTCCCCCAGCGCCTTGAAAATAGGAGAGCGCCACAAACTAGGTTCGCAGGAAAAGTTAATTCGCGAAGGAGCGCGGTTCTGGTCTCGGGGAGGGAAATGTGGAACCAGCTTTTGAGTGACCACCTGGATTTTAATGGCTTTCCGCTGAAGCCGAAGCTTCAGGGAGGCGGAGAGGCTCTGCCAGCTCTTTGAGAGGTGAGCGGCAGCTCCTGACACTTTCCAGGGGCAGAAACAATGCACCTGTCCCTTAGATAACCTTTTGCACCGCAGAGCTTGCCGTGCTCATGATAAACATCAGGAATCTTCAGGTTGCTGAATAAATCAAGCGATTGCTTCTAACACATTTCCACTTTGCTCTCAAAAAGCAAACTCGACAAGGACACACAGAAACTTTGCAGGATGAGCACACGCATGTTTCTAGTTATTTGGCTTAGTGTGTTTGTGTACATGTGTAGAGGGAGAGAGAGAGAGAAGAGGACCTAGAATTCTTCTATCTGTTATGAATCTGATAGGGTAAGTGCAGGATGGAGAGAAATTAAAGTTGTGAGTCTTTTTTCTCAAAGAAAGTGATCTATATTTTTCAAAACCATCTATGTTCATTTTTTTGTTAACGGGGAGAGGGGGACTTCCAAAGTTATTATTTTTCTTTTCATGGTCTTAAGAAAATTTCAAAACAGAATTGACATCGAGAACATCTTCCTTCTCAGTTTTTATAAATGAAGAAACCACCGCCCCTAACATGCCCCCAAATTACAAAACGTGTCAATATTCAGAACTGGATCTTACTGCTCCCATCCACTAGGTCAAAAGAGTTAACAGCTATGCAAATGTTCAGGATTTTCTCTTGCACCAGAAAAATAGATACTTATGCTTTTAAGTGTTAGGGTCATTATGTATGAATTACAGATGATGCCAGCTTCATTTAAGAAAGTTACTTTAAATTTCTTCTCAAGAGAAAACAGCCACAGATGATATTAGATTGGAAATTCTATATCACACTGATTGAAAAGTGAAGATGTATTCTTCTAACTCATCAAGACCGTGCCCAAAAAGCCAAATCACTTTGTGTAAATTAAGTGCTCAAAGTTCAAATAAGGACTTTAACTTCTTTTCTTTCCTTCATTCTATCTCTTTCTTTCTTTTTATGCTGGCATTTCTTTGAAAGAGATGTACAATCACATTTCCATTTTAGGGTTTCTGCTCTGGAGTTTGCATAACAAACGTTTGGCAGCTCGCTCTCTTACACTCCATTAACAAGCTGTAACATATAGCTGCAGGTTGCTATAATCTCATTAATATTTTGGAAACTTGAATATTGAGTATTTCTGAGCGCTCATTCCCCATATGCCAGACCACTCCTGCCATGCTGACTGGTTCCTTTCTCTCCATTATTAGCAATTAGCTTCTACCTTCCAAAGTCAGATCCAAGTATCCAAGATACTAGCAAAGGAATCAACTATGTGTGCAAGTTAAGCATGCTTAATATCACCCAAACAAACAAAGAGGCAGCATTTCTTAAAGTAATGAAGATAGATAAATCGGGTTAGTCTTTTGCAACCCTGCTTGGTGCTTTCTAGAGTTTTATGTGCTATAAACGGCTTGTTTTATATCCTCTCTTTGCCGCCTTCTATCCCACCATTTTTATTCGTGAAGGATTTTGGCTCACCACCCTTCGGGAACTTACTTGATACTTGATCTCACAGAAAGCTGAAGAAAGATTATGTGGGGCAATTGGAAAGTTTAAACATATTCTGTATGGGACACTGTTAACTGGGGGTCAACCATTACAAGACCAAAGGAGGGGAGGGGGGGTAAGTTTCCTTACTCTAAACTAATGCAGGATCAATGCTTTCCTTAGGCCCTTCAGTTGATTTTAGAGACTGAAACCTGAACGAAGAAAACAATCTTTTACCAAAGGATGCCTTTGGATTATTTCTCTCCTCTGTTCATTTGAAAGTTCAAGAACGAGATGATCAGCTTGGCGTTGGCCACTTTCAAACCCCGGATAAAATGGGAAACGAAAGTAACAGACCCACTTGTCAATTGCAATCCGGAAAAACCAGCAAGTGCCGGCGAAAGGAAGATGACCTCTAGTAGTTAAATTATTTGCAATCGGTTGTGGGAGAAAGGGTGGGAGACTGGGGGAGAAGGAGATGGTGGGCATACAAGACAAGTTTAAGTTTCCTCGCTGTGTTGGTACTCTGACCAGACACCCTCACCCCTCGGCCGAGCAGAGTCCCAGACGCCAACCTCTGAGGTAGCTTCCCTTGTGCTAGGCCTCTAAGCAGGAACAGGCGAGCGGAGCGGGGAATGGGTTAAATCCCGGGACGCAGGGGAGAGGCAGGGGAGGAGAGTACTCGGGGGAAGATAAAGAAAAGGACAGGAACCAAGAAGCGTGGGGGTGGTTTGCCGTAATGTGAGTGTTTCTTAATTAGAGAACGGTTGACAATAGAGGGGCTGGCAGAGGCTCCTGGCCGCGGTGCGGAGCGTCTGGAGCGGAGCACGCGCTGTCAGCTGGTGAGCGCACTCTCCTTTCAGGCAGCTCCCCGGGGAGCTGCGCGGCCACATTTAACACCATCATCACCCCTCCCCGGCCTCCTCAACCTCGGCCTTCTCCCGGTCGACAGCCTTCCGCGGCCCCCCACCGGCAGAACTCACAGAAGCGAGCGGCTCTCGCCGCCTTCCGTGGCTGGCCGGGGCCCCTCTCCTCCCCCAGCTTCGCAGCGGGAGCCGCCACTGCCCACTGCACCTCCCGGCAACCGGCCCGCCGAGAAAAGAAGCTGCGCGGAGTCAAAGCCCAGCAGTGCCAAGGGGAGGGGAAGCTGGCGGCGGCGGCGGGAGAGCCGCGGGCTCCTCCGGGGAAAGTTGGGCTGGGGGCCGAGGCACCTGAGGCAGTGAACCGGCACCGCGAAGCGGGCGCATCCTCCGCGCGCGGCCGGCCCTGCAGACGCGCTCGCGGCCGACCCGCGCGACTGCCCGGCCAGGGCCCGCGGCGCAAGATCCGCTCACCTTTGCTAGCCAAAGATGCAGTTCTTCAGCCGCTCCCGTAGTCTAAGACACTTTATATTCTCTATTTGGATATTGTTAGAATTCAAACGTTAGTTGAAACGAGTGCACATGCACGCTCTCTCACGTTTCAGGGCCGAACACACGGATAAGACTCTTCCTTCCTGTAGCCCTTGAAGAAAAGCAGGGTTAAACATTTTTGTACAAAGATTTTGGGGCTCTCTATATACCAGGGTTTCTCTTCCTATTTCAGTCCTGCCTTCTCTGGTCCAGAACAGACAAGCAAATACCGTAGGTGTTTGCTGCCTAATTCTGCAGAGAGGCCAGGCCCGCGCCACAAGTTCAGGCTTTTTTCCCAGGGAAACCAGAAGTTTCCTCCATAGGGATGAAGAACAGGATGCTCTCCAATATAAATATTTTAAAAAGCAATTCTGATTAAAGAACTAAGAGAGCTGATCAAAGAAATGCTGTTCTGATGGCCAGCCAATTTACCAGGCCCAGCTGCCGGCAGGATGGAGAAGGAAGGTGGGAGCTAGGATTTGAGATGGGGGTCATGGGATTTCTCAAACCAATAGATGCCATTCCTCTGTTTGGGCCATTGGCCACTTATTTGTCCTTCTAGAGATGGTTTCTCACAATCTTTCCTACCTTCCCGCCCCTACAAACTCTTAGCACTAGGTGCTGTTGGGGGGAGGGCTGGGATTGGAAGGGATCCTCAACCTGAGACCGGGATGAGAGCCCTTGAGGAAGGAGTAGGCAACATTTGTGGACTTTATATCTTAAAGGCCACGAGGCTAGGGGAAATCTGGAAACATAGGGTCTCCAGTTGAGCAGGAAAGCGGAAGGTCAGTTCTTTTCATTTTCAACAACACACATCTGCTTCTGGAAACAACCTGACAGCCAGGTACAGGGTATTTTTCTTTAAATATCCTTATAACCCAAGAAATATTGATTCATTAGGTCAAAGAAAAATGCCAGGAATCTGCATACAGCATTCCCAGATGAATCTGATACAACTGGAGCCAAAACCATTGACCTAAAGGAGTCCCTGTTAGCCGTGTCCTTGAGATTGCCTGTGAAAATCAATACTGGCTAATACAGGTTTCCCCTGCCATTTGAAAGAAGTGCATTCCTATGAAAACTTTCATCAGCCAAAATGGCATAAAGCAAAGAAGCAATTAATAATAAATTTATTATTAATTATTAGTCAATTAATAAATCAATCATTTACATGGAAAAGTTTCTTAATTTTTTTAATATTTATTTATTTTTGAGAGACAGAGAGAGAGAGAGAGAGAGAGAGAGAGAGAGAGACAGATCATGACCAGGGGACGGGCAGAGAGAGAGACACACACAGAATCAGAAGCAGGCTCCAGGCTCTGAGCTGCCAGCACAGAGCCTGATGCAGGACTAGAACCCACAAACTGTGAGATCATGACGTGAGCCAAAGTCGGACACTCAACCAACTGAGCCACCCAGGTGCCCCACACAGAAAAGTTTTTAAACACTCCCAGACTCCCAAAGTAACTTTTCTTAGTATCTTCTGATACTTTAAAACATGTCTTGCTAATGAATGGACAAAATAAATTGAGCTAAAGCGCAGAGGGTCACAGGTACAGTTCGGAGCTATAGCACCTGATGCTGAGACGCTGAGTGTGGTTCCTTAGGAAGGAGGTTGGCGATGTCATATCATGGCTGGGGTACCATGGCCTCTACAGTAGCTAGTAAATGTGAGGAACCTCTTTGGATTGCCTTTGGTTAGCAGCAACAGGTACTAGCATAGATCTTTCATAAAAGAAGTGTTCTGACGTGGATTTTCGAAAAGCAGGGATACTGTAATCCCCCTTTGTCTTCTTTTATGGTATTTAGTCACTCTTCCAAGAAGAGAGTAGCAGACAACTTAGCTTCCTGGATCCCATGATCTTGTCTTGGTTGCTTTCAGGCTATGGGTGCCCGGGACAATATGCTCCAGGCCCCAAGTGTTTCAATTCTAAAGTTATACCAGCTGTCGTTGGAGGCATAAGGACAGTCTTTAGGAGACACCAAGACCTTTACCTCTGGCTCAGTAAGAGAAGCCAAAATCATAACCAGTGAGAACTTGAGAAAAGTGGGGAACAGGAATCTTTTCAAGCTACACAAACTCTAAGAGAACAAAGGACAGAGTCAGGTTGTCAGGCTGCCCTTAATTTAAGACAGGTAAGCTAAGTCACATCACTGTCATGACTCCAGCCTGAAGCATTTAGAGGGCCATGGACTTCAGCCACCTATAACCTGACCGAAGGGGTAGTTGTTCCCTTGTGTTGGTAATGGTAATCAGAAAATATAGAGAAAACAAATTTTATGATTTAGAAACAATAATCTCATGAAGCGGCATGACTTCCTTTGGTGATTAATTCTTTTATTCCTTTCAAACTCCTGTCCCACCATCTCCCTTTCATAATCACCCATTTCCCTTATCTGTTCATCAGTGAGTGGGCAATCAGTGGGTAGTGATGGCAGAATGGCACTGGCTTTACACACCATGAGAGATACACAGAAATAAAACGGAGTCCCTGCCCTCACACAACTTGGTGGAATCTCAGTAAAACATGGCAAAGAAGTTTTATGTCCCAGGTGAGAGTGGCATTCTTGCTACAAGTGGACCAACCAGCCTTGTAGTCTTATTTTTGCCATCAGATTGTTTCATCTGTAGTTCCAAGGGTACTTTGCTCATAGTCTTCATTGTTCCTTTCAAAAATAGTAGAGATTCCAAGTTGTTTGAAATCCTCAGTGCTAATCTTCAAATCAACCACAGTCCCAAGCTCTTCCTTTTGAACTCAGAGGATCCCTTCATTTTGTTTCTTTTCTTTTTTTTACTTTTTGAGAGAGAGAGAGAGAGAGAGAGAGAGAGCAAGCGAGCAGGGGAGGGACAGATAGACAAGCAGCGAATCCTGAGCAGGCTCCACAGCTGTCAGCACAGACCCCGATGCTGGGCTCAAACCCAGGAACCATGAGCTCACGACCTGAGTCAAGGTCAGATGCTTATCCGACTGAGCCACCCAGGCTCCCCCCTTCACTTTGTTTCTTAAAAGTTTTGAAAGTGTAGTGATAATTTCACACTGAAGAAACTGAGGGTCTGGGAGAGGTTAAATGACCTGCCAAAGGTAATGTAGCTTGGGACCACAGAACCCAAGGTCTACTCTGAGTCTGAGGTCAATGTTCTTTCCACTACACTTCACCTGCCTCAGGTGCATAGTTTCGCCAATCGCCTTACCCTGCTCATCTTATTCTTGGTCACACTTGTGGGTGATAGAGATTCCTGAACTCTTCTATTTTACATTTGCCCCAGGGAGAGGGATAAGTCTCTGAAGATGGCCATAGATCAGGCTCCATTTCCAGGTGATAGATTTAGAAGACAACTAATGAGAATAATTTTAATTGAGAATGCCAACTTGGCTCCTCTGTTTCAACTGATACTCGACATGAATGTCTCTTATTCTATATAGAAATTAGTTTCTGCTCTCATCTTTTTAAAAGAAAAAGTCCATCCAAATACTAAATAACACATGTAGCTTAGGGAATGAGGCTGGATTTTAGAATGTTATATGACAGTGTATCATGAAAAGTAACGGCCCGAAAACAGGTCATTTCCCAGAATTTGTCAGTATATCGACCTCTGTAAGGGTGTTAAGGAAATTAGGCTATACTTTTTATTGTTCCACTTTGAGGGAGAAGTAAATTAACCTGCTACATTTGTAGCTGTGGATTCTTTCAGTGATAACATGCATTTTTTATTCACTTGGTCATCTGAGCTATTGGCTTTTTTCCCTTAAACCTTCCTCTAAGGAAACATTTACCACTGCTTGAGTAGTTCAATGTTCAAAAAATATCTGTTTTGAAAAGTTCTGTTCTTTGCCTACCATGAGTCAGGAGTCCATTTTATAACACTTAGTCATTTATTCATTAATTTAAGGCAATCTCTTCTGTATTACTTGTAACTTAGATGCTTTCAAGTCCGCAAGGAGTGAAGTGGGGGTAGGGGGTCTTTGAAAAGCAGAATATGTTTCTACACAAAAAAGGAAAGTTTGCAAGCAGCTATATAGGCCATGTTTTGTTTGTTTGTTTTAATTCTTTTAATGTTTATTTCATTGAGAGGGAGAGAGAGCCAGCATGAGTGGGGCAGGGTCAGAGACAGGGAGTCAGCGGATCCCAAGCAGGCTCTGGGTGGTCGGCAGACATTTGCACAAAGTCCCATGAGAAAATAAAAAGGTGAATCCTCACTAGGCTTTGGAGGATGGGAGAAGTAAAGCTATGGAAGAAGGTGAACTCAGAAGTGAATGCAGTAAAAGCCAGTGTTAAGCTACTTTCCTCTCTGACCCCAGATCGGAGGACGCGTTGCCCCTCAGGTCATACCACACCATCCCTGGAAGGCAGACTCGCGATTCCTACCTCTTTCCCTCCTTTCTCACTACTTGAGTTTCTGGCGCCTAATTCCCTTCTGGGCACCATCTTTCCTTCCTTTTTGTGTAGCTCTCATCTGCTTCTCATTCTCTTCCTTGAGTTCCCACTTCCCTATCATTTCCCCCCTGTCCTGGGGACATCCCTTGGATCCTTCCCCCGCCATCCCATTCTTCCCCAATGCCCTTGATCTTTGTTTCACAATATTGATTCCTCTTAGCTGGTGGTTTTATTCCACGTCTTTCCTCTTTAACCAACATGGCGCTAACCTCTGTCTCCGTTCCTCTTGTCTTCCCTACTCCGCCTTTGGCCTCACCCAGTCAGTGCAAGAGCTAAACAGCCACTTCCCTGGGCAGCACCACTTCCTCCTGGCAGCCCCAGCAGGGATTGGTGCAAATCAATATATAGGAAAGCCAAAAACCCTGCAGTGTCTCCTGTGGAAGCAACTCTGGGCAAGACCCCTTAACCCTGATGGGAAATGGAGCAGAGGCCACAAGGTTCGAGGTGAGATGGTCAGTGGAGGCGGAGGGGGCTGAAAGCTAGGCAAACTGGATCCACTGTTGCAGTGAACTGAAGGGTTTCTTTTTTCACCCTATTCCTTTTTCCCCTCCCTTATGTCTCTCCTGACAAAACTACCCAGCAGTGTTTTGGTGGCTACACTGTGGACTTTCGCCTCCTGATCTTGATTAATCAACTCAGGATCACTGATGCAGGTCAGCATCAGCCCATCTGTTTGAACAGGAGTCAGAGATCTCTATTTCTTTTTTGGTCAGAATTCTCCCCCAGGCAGGCATCTTGCTATAGGAACCTTCATTTCATACTCCCATTATGGGTAGCATCAGAGTTCAGTCACATGTCTTTTCTCAGAAGGAACCATCCCATGGCCTGTGGGACTCACCTAGCTTCAAGGAATACCTCCTCTAAGTTCACCTTGACTGCAAACCAGTGAGTTTCTGCTTTGGCACCAAATAGCCACTAAGCACTAAAGTTTGGGATACTTTCTCTCTAAAATCAATCCTTAATTTTTTGTTTCTTTTCATCATGTATCCTTTTCAGTTTATTTTCATCTAGGCAATAAATGAAATCCTCCCAAAGATGCTGTCTTCAAGGAGAATAATTTTGACCATCATGTTTGTAAACTGATTTGCAAGGAACAATGAAATAAATGAAATGAACCATTCAGAACTGTGTCCTGAAGTTTAAAAGCCATTGATTCTTTCACTGGGCCCTCCTGAAATTTCCAATGGTAAACTAGGTTCATCTCCAACGATGGTTATATGATTCACAGACAGCAGAAACTTTGAATTATTTCAACATTTACCCCAGAAGTTAAAAATTATGAATGAATAGGACACCTAGTTAAAATAATAATACTTTTAGAGAGGCGCCTGGATGGCTCAGTCGGTTAAGCGTCGGCTTCAGCTCAGGTCATGATCTCACGGTTCTTAAGTTCGATCCCTGCATCGGGCTCTGTGCTGACAGCTAGCTCAGAGCCTGGAGCCTGCTTCATATTCTGTGTCTCCCTCTCTCTCTGACCCTCCCCAGCTCTCACTGTCTCTCTCTGCCTCTCAAAAAAAAAATCATAAAAACTTTTTTTAGAAATAATACTTTTAGAAATCAGAGAGAGAAAGAGAGAGACACACACAGAGAGAGAGGGAGAAGGAGGGAAGGGGAGATTGCTACCGCCAACTTGCCAAAAGGATGTGCACCTGCAGGACTGTGGTTGCCTGATGTGTCTGCTGGAGTCTAGAGGTGTCCACCCAAGCAGCTGGCAAATAGGGGGTTAATCATTACAGAAAATAATGCATCCTATCTTTTCAGCTTGGTTTATATAGAAGGGCAGTAAAGATTTATGCTTGGGGAGAAGGATAAAACTGTTATTTTCAGAGTGTAGTTGACTCCTTTATAAGTTTAATTTCTAAGGAAATGTAGGTACAGATAAACTAGAACTTCCCTTGCTCTTCCTAAAAGAACCCTGATCCTGCTACTTTTATCACGTTGATCTTCTTACACTATATGTAAACTTCTTAGGTTTATGAAAAGTTCTGACATCTACAGCTTATAAGAATACTGAACAATATAATATTTTTAAAGGAGAAAATTCTCTTGATATTAAATTAAATTAGGTAATAATGTTTGGCAAAATTTACTTTCCTACAGTATTTTAAAAGAGGGTTTTATCCTCCAATAATAATTCTAATGACCTCTAGTCAATTTTTTGATAATTTTTTTTAGAAAAATTTAGTGAGTTGGCTTTTTCCCCCCTCATACAGAGGTTGCTTATTTCTTTCTTATATTTGTGAAAAATTAATTCATGGCTATAAATAAGATAGGTATATCTTATTACTGTATATCTCTCTGGTATTGTGTTTTCCAATTCCAGGAAAGCAAGGCTGAAAGAGCTTTCTGTCACCAGCTAGTTATTAACAAAAACAGTATTCATTGCCATTCTGGTATTTAGGCAGCATCTGAAGCTCCCAGCAGTTCGATCCTGTGATTATTAACTCATTTCCCACCAGTATCTTATACAGGCCCATTATCTACTGTCAATATTTTTATAGCCTATGAGGAGAAGTCCTGCTTACTTCCTTTTAGAAGGGAGGTAACAGGGTTTTTTTCTTCTTTTTTTTTTAAGTAGATAAATATGTACTCTACAAATATGTTTGACCGAGGAGGTAAAAAGGGAGGGAAGGGGAGCCTAGCATCTGCTGTCTTGCAGGCTCATTGTGTGGTTAATAATTGCTCCAGAATAGTTTTACAGGGTGTAGGCTTTCAGAAACAGGGATTACTGAAAGATTCAGGCCTGAAAACTTTTTTCAGTTCTGTTCATACACCAAATCATAGATGGTAGGTAAGGTTTGTATTGTTGAGAGTGTTATTTTCTAAGCCGTCATCTCAGTGTAAACCATTTTACTTTCCTTACTTTGGGAAATATCTTCAGGTATATTTTCCTGAAAGAGACGAACTAATACAGTTTCCCTGTTCAAGGGAGCGAGCTCCACAATGTCAGACTGTCATTAGGGTATAGTAGGAACGCAGCAGTATTGCTGTCGAGGCTCTACTTTGTATGAATAAACACTACTTTGAACATTTATGAACACATAGCCTTATTTCAAAGTATATCCTTTAAGAAGGTATTTTTATCACCTTCTTGTATTCTCTATCTCACAGCTTCTTTGATCAATAAAAAGACCTAGGCAAATTATCACAGATATGAAATAACATGAAATATTGCTGGCTAATCATGATACTTTTAAAATATAAATTATGATACATAATATTTCAACTCAGAAAAGGCTTCTGTCAAGATTTAGATGTAGAAAATTCTATGTTTAGAGTCATATCTTTTTAAAAGAGCAGCAGGTGTGAAGTCAAGAAGTCTAAGTTTCATTTCTAGTTTTCTCACTTACTCTGTGTATCTGGGGCCAAGTCTTTACCTGTCTGAACCTCCGGATCCTTATTCTATAAAAGAAGAGAGAACAATCAAACCTGAGCTTCCTACCTCAGAGGTTGTTGTATAAGATCATATATACAATTCCTTATGTATATAACTCTCTCTAATTCTTAACACATAAGAATCACATAAGCTAACATACACGGGTCAGTCAGGTTAGGCCAGGTGGTGCTGCAATAGCAAACAGAGCCCATATCTCAGTGACCAAGGCAAGAAAAAGTTTATCACTTGTTCCTGATTTGCAACTGTAACAGGTCAGCTGGGGCTCAGCTTGTGATCATTTAGGGACCCAGAATGACACAGCAGCCATCACCTCAAACATTGTTAGACACCAGATGCAGAGGAAAAGTGGGGTGCAGAGGCAATTTTACCATCTTCTTGTACCTGACACATATTACTTCTGCTCATAATTCATTGGCCAGAACTAGTCACAAGGCATCATCCAACCACAGAGAGGGCAGGAAGTACAAACCCATCATGGAAGAGAACCAGGATTATTTGGAGGATAGCACTAACTACATCATAGTTTGTGAGGGGAAATTACAAGTTATAAAGTACTTGACAGGTGAAAAGTATTCTTTATAAAAGTAGACTGTGGATTTCTGGGAATTAGGGCTAACATGAATTAAGCTAATATCAGTAATCTTTTATGATTTAGCTCTTTAAAGTGAATTTAACTGGAAGTCACTAAATTAAATGGTATGGATATATTTCCTTGGTGTTACAGGAAATACTGACCCCAGGTGTGCCTGGGTGGCTCAGTTGGTTGAGTGTTCGACTCTTGATTTCAGCTCAGGTCATGATTCCAGGGTCATGGGCTTGAACCCTACAAGGGGCTCAGCACTGAGCATGGAGGTTGTTTAAGATTCTCCCTCCCTCTCTCTCTCTCCCTCTCTTTCTCTCTACTCCTCTCTCATGTTCTTGCACACATACACTCACTCTCTCTCTAAAAAAAATTGATCCAGAATTTCCTAAGATGATGCTTGACATTTTACTTTGCCATAAGCCATATTTCAGTTTTCCTATAGGTCCTTAGACATTCACAGATATATCTGACTTTAAAAAAACAAAACATGTCTCTTCTGTGCTAGCCCTCAGATGGTGGTAGTGGCCTTGGAGGCCCCTAAAACTCTGAAGGAAGGGAATCCCTCTCTATATTGAGAGAGCTATGGTTCCAAGAGTGTGGAGTTAATCCCCACTGCTTTTCCATTTTCTCTGTCCTCCTGTTGCTTGGGAATATATGCAGACACAATCTTGAGATGAACATGGCAGACAAAGCAAACTAAAGTCCTCGTTTTCTATTCAAAGGATCAGGAAGAAAGGCCATGGGAGCCATAAGGTGTTGGAGGAAATTGTGGTGAAGAGGAAAATCAGAAATCCAACCCATAAAATTGTGCTTCTAATCCTGGGCTGGCCTAAGAGCTATGCAATGTAAATTTGACCTTCAATAGCACACCACAGGCTTAGACGATGGAGTTACAAGGTAGACCATTGCCTAGGTCCCAGACTGGCCACTGGGTGGCATTCAGATGGTACTGATCTTAAAAGTACCATAAACACTTGGAACACTAAATGACATTTGTACCACTGACCACATGGAACAAATCAGAACTTGAAGGCTCCACATAAACTGGTGATTGCTTATTGAAACAAACAAACAAACACACAAAAACAACTTTCTTCTTAACATTTAAGAAAACCCACAGTCGACCCACTATTCAATTCAGGATACAATTAAAAACAACTTTTAAAGAATCAGAAAAATATCAATTCACAAGGGAACAGACAGTCAAATGTGCTCTGATATTACAGATGTTGCAATTAACTAATGAATACTACAAAGAAGCTATTATAACCATGCTTCAAGAAGTAAGAGAGAACACTCTTAAAATGAATGAGAAATCTCAGCAAGGAAATACTAGACATAAAAAACAAAATATAATTATAGAATTAAAATAGTCAATAACCTAAAAAATATTCACTAGACAGGCTAACAGCAAAATCGAGATGACAGAATAAAATAAATTAACCTAAAAATATAGATCAATAAAAATTATCCTTAATGACAGAGACCAAAAAAAAAAGTTTGTAAAAAAGTGAACAAGGCCTTGGGGCCTATAAAACAATACTGAAAAGTCTAAGTTTTGTGCAATCAGAGTCCCCGAAGAAAATGAGAAAGAGCATGAGCACAAAAGTTTGAAGAAATCATGGCTGAAAACTTCCTGGATTTGGCAAAAGACATAAATGTATAGATTCTAGAAGCTCAGTGAACTCCAAACATGATAATTTTAAAGAACTCAATACCCAGTTGCATCATAATCAAAATATTGAACAATAAGACAAAGAAAAAGGCCAAGAAGCAACCAGAGAAAAACAATACATGGCCTTTAGGGTGACTGACAGTGATTTGCATGATGTGGGGGTAGGGGCTTTTGGGGGGCTGCTGGTAGGTAAAGCAGGGAAGTCAGAAAGAAGTAGAATCTTCCAAGTGTTAAAAAAAAGAACTATCAATTTAAAATTCTATATTTAGTAAAAGTATTTTTAGGAATAAAAGAAAAATAAACATATTTTAAGATGAAGAAAAAAATAGTAGAATTTATCATCACAGACATGCTCTAGAAAATGCCAAAGGAAAGTTCTCAGAAGGAAAATGATACAAAGGAAATCTGAAACGTTAGGAATGAACAAAAAATAACATAAATGGTAGAATCTGGATTAATATAAAGATTATTCTTCACCTCTAAGTTCTTTCAAATAGGTATGCCTGTCAAATGCAAAAATTATTGCTTTCAAAAAACATTGTCTTGATTGGATTTTCAATGTATGTAGGATTAATACATTTGATAAGTACAATATGAATGGGAGAAGTAAGGCCTCCTAGGAGTTTTCTACATTCTCTTAAAATTGATAAACTAAACATAAAGTTATATAATTCTAAGTATGCTATAATTTTTACAACAATCTTTTTGTAAAAAAGATATAGGAAGAGACAGTTAAAACTAAATAGACAAATTGGAGTAATAAAAAATATATTCAAATAATCCAAAGAAAACAATAGAGGGGAACACAGATGAAGAAAATAGAGAGGTCATGAAAAGAAACATAGTAAAATGCTGGAGCCAATGCCAAACTTACGAATAATTTCATTAAATATAAATAGTTCAAAAAGAGAAATGAAAAAAGGTTGTTGGAATGATCTTTTTGGAAGTTAACCCTATGCTGTCTGTAAGAACCTATCTTAAATATGACGATATTAGGAAGTTAAATATACAAGAATGGAAGAAGACACACCGTGCAAACACTAATCAAAAGAAAGCTTGAGTGGCTACATTAATATCAGACTCAGTTGACTACAAGGAAAATATGGATTAAGAGTGAATTACATGATAATAATAATAAAAGTAAAGTTGCAGGAAGGCATTTTAAAAATCCTAAATAGGGGTGCCTGGGTGGCTCAGTCGGTTAAGCATCCGCTTCAGCTCAGGTCATGATTTCGCAGTTAGTGGGTTCAGGGCCTGGAGTCAGGCTCTGTGCTTAGAGCTCAGAGACTGCAACCTGTCTTCAGATTCTGTGTTTCCCTCTCTCTCTGACCCTCCCCTATTTGTGCTGTCTCCCTCTGTCTCTCAAAAATAAATAAAACACATAAAAATTTTAAAAAATCATATCCTAAATATGTATACACTTAACTTCATTTTTTAAAAATATTTATTTTCGAGACAGAGTGCGAACAAGGGAGGGGCAGAGAGAGAGGGAGACACAGAATCTGAAACAGGCTCCAGGCTCCGAGGTGTCAGCACAGAGCCCAATGCGGGGCTTGGGCTCGACGCAGGCCTCGACACCCGGAGATCATGACCTGAGCCGAAGTCAGACGCTTAACCGACTGAGCCACCCCGGTGCCCCACACTTACCTTCAGAACTTCAAAACATATAAAGCCACACTGAGAAAACTGAAAGGTAAAATATACAAAATTGCGATTACATGTAGAAACTTCAACATTCCTTTCTCAATAATTAATAGAATAGACATTACAATAGTAAGAAGAGAAATATTGAAGTGTTAACCAAGTGGACCTAATTAACTTTCATAGAATGTCCAACCCAGCAAAGGTAGATTAAATATTTTTGTCAAAGGCACCAAGGATAGTCATCAGACTAGATCAGATCCAGCATTACCCTGATGCCAAAACCAAGGACAGTGCTAGAAAATAAAACTATAGACTAAGATCCTTCATAAATATAGACAGAAAAATAATCAACAACATGATAACATATCGAACTCATAAACAGTTCCAAAGAATAATCCATTACCCAAGGGAATTTTGTCCTGGGAATTCAAGCCTCATTTAATATTTAAAAATCAACCAATGTAATCTACCATATTAACAGACAGAAGAAAAAAAAGCCATATGATTGTATCAATTGAAGGAGAAAAAGCATTTGAGAAAATTTAACGTCTCTTCGTGATAAAAAACACACAGTAAACTAGGAATAGAGAGGACACTTCCTTAACCTGACAAAAGGCATCTACAGAATACTTGCATCTAGCATCACGCTCCATGGCGAATGCTTTACCCATGAGATACAGAGTACGGCACAGCTACTCATTCTCACCACTCATCTTCAACTTTGACCCAGAAACCCTAGCCAGTACAATATGGCAAGACAACAGGTTGGAAAGAAAGAATTAATGTGTCCCAATTACAGATGACATGCTTGTATATGTAAAATAAAAACTTTATGGAATCCACAAAAAAGTTCCTGGAAAGATTCTGTGAGTTTAGCAAGGTTGCAAGTTACAAGTGCAATACCCAAAAAGTAATCATATTTCTATATACTAGCAATGAACAATTGGAAACTCAAACTATTTTTTAAAATAGCATTCAGAATAATTAAATAATTAAAGTAAAAATAAAATATTTAGGAATAAATCCAACAAAACACTGATTAAAGAAATCAAAGAAAACCTAAAAAAATTAAGAGACATACCCTGTTTATAAATTGGAAGCCTCAGTTCAGTTACTATGTCACTTTTCCTCAAATTGATGTAGATTTAACACATTACCAGTCAAAATCCAAACAGGAGTTTTAGTAGATATAGAGAAGCTGATTCTAGATCTATATAAAAAGTCAAAAGAATTTGGATGGACAAAACAAATTTTTTAAAAAGGACAAAATTCCAAGACTTATACAACCCAATTTTAAGAATTGCTATAATGTTACATTAATCAAAAAATTGTGGGTTTGGCAAAAATATATAGCACCCAGAAATAAGTGCACACAGTTAAAGTTTATGGATTTGGACTAAAATGCAAAGTTAATCCAGTTGTGAAAAGGTGGTCTCTTCAACAAATAATGTCAGAACAACTGGTCATTCATTTGGACATAATAAAAGAAGCACCTTAACCTAAATTATGTATCTTATGTCAAAACTAACTCAAAATGAATTGGAGATATACATGTAACACATAAGACTATAACATTTTTAGAGGAAAACACAGTAGAAAATCATCATGACCTCGAGTTAGACAAAGTATTCATAGAATCAACATCAAGAGCATGACCCAAAGAAATTGATAAATTTCAAATTGATAAATTGGAATTGATCAAAATTAAAAGTTTTGCTCTGCCAAAGATACTGTTAAGAGAATGAAAAGAATAAAGTGAAACCCATAAGAAAATGCTTGAAATCTTATGTCCAGTAAAATATTTGTACAAATACACAAGAACCTCTCAAGACCCAACAATAAGAAAATAAACAATTAAAAATAATGACTGTGATGGAATTATTCTGTATTCTGATTGTGGGAATAGTTACATGAATTCATACAAGTATTAAAACTCACAGAAATGCAGACCAAAAAAAAAAGTCAGTCTTATTGTTTGTTCATTTAAAAATAAAATTTTAAAAGGTATTTAAAAAAATAGTGATTGTGATTCTAGAAAAATAAAATTTCTACTAGAGTAAGTTAATGGGGAGACATGGAGGTCAACACATTATGGTGGTTCAAAAATTTTATACTATGGATACTAAAGAAAAATTATGTCATGTACGATGACTTCATTGTTATAGTAAGATCCTGTGAGAGAAAACAAAGAATGGAGTCAAAATATTGAACATTATGCTTATTAATCTTGAGGTTGACGTCTATTGGAAGATTCTGGGTTTTAATAATAAATGAACCAAACATACCCACTGTCATTTAACACACAAGCTCTAAGAAAATGGATTTTTCCAAGGATGTTATGATTTAAAAGAATGTAGAGAAGAAAGGGGAGGTTCAGAAGAAAAGTATCCAGACAGTAGTTAGCAAACAAGAAAGGTGAAAAGGCACTTTCTATATTGTATTCCTCCATATCAGAGATTTTGAGAGGGGTGTGTGTGTGTGTGTGTGTGTGTGTGTGTGTGTGCATGTTTGCATTTTCCTCCTTACCAGACTCTAGGTTTCTTGAGTACTAAGAGCTGAGATAGAAGAGGCTTAGCACTGGAAATCTTGTTAAGAGTATGAAGCAGAGATGGAGTGCTCCGAATAGGGCATGTGTGTAGAGGGTACTTAAAAAATATTAGAACAGTGCTTTTCCTTGGGTTGTGTGCTTACTTGGGATAGGAGGTAGTAAATAATAGATCATGGTGGATCTAAGCACACCCTAACCACCCACTGACACTGTCCATGATGAGAAATATATTGTTTGTACCCTCAACAACACTGAGCACACTGACTGGCACTTAGTAAATGCTTAATAAACATGGTTTAATTGACTTTTTTAAACATTTATTTATTTTTGAGAGACAGAGAAATACAGATCATAAGCAGGGGAGGGGCAGAGAGAGGACACACAGAATTAGAAGCAGTCTCCAGACTCTGAGCTGTCAGCCCAGAGCCCAACACGGGGCTTGAACCCATGCGCCCCAACATGGTTTAATTGAAATTGAGTGGAATCCTTCCTCCAATTCTAAGTGTCTCCAAATGCTCAGAGAAAGTCAGGCCATAGGAGATAGGGTACAAAAAATGTTAAAATGGGCCAAAGAATAATTCTATTCCTTGTGCTAATTCTTAGGGTAACTCTGGATCTCAATTAAACAAAAGTATTGATTAAGGTGAATGCAGAAAATTCAATTTTCCATGTCCTTGGAAATATTCTCACTGCAAAGCTGCCCAATATCTTACTTAAGACTTTAAAATATTCTGGGCTGAGGCCTGGGTGGCTCAGTCGGTTAAGCATCCAACTTTGGCTCACGTGATGATCTCGCGGTTCTTGAGTTCAAGCTCCATGTCAGGCTCTGTGCTAACAGCTCAGAGTCCACAGCCTGCTTTGAATGCTGCGTTTCCCTCTCTCTCTGCCCCTCCCTCACTCATGCTTGTCTCTGTCTGTCTCTCAAAAATAAATAAAAATGTTTAAAAATTTTTAAATATTCTGTGCTGATATTTACTGTTCAAACTCCTTATAAAGAAAAGTTTATTATATTAGTAAACACATTTTATTTTGAACGTAATTGGTTCACTAGAAGTCACACAAAAGTTAATCATCTATAATCCCAACAAATTAAAAACTTTGAAATATGAACACAATTTTTTAAAATATGAACACAATTTTTAATCAGGGTATCTAATGAAGTATTTAAGTCAAGAAAAAAATGACCTTTGGATCTGTCCTCACTTTGCCTGGATGATTAATTTCATTTTTTTTTCTTTTGCTGTGCACACCCTGCCATAAACTTTTTTATTTACACTTTATTGTAACTGACTTCATGTCATTTGTTCTTGCTTAATAATAATCGGTTAACAGCAAGGGCAGGTGTTCTCAAGGATGTGGCCCTTCCATAGAATGATTCTAAACAGTTTTTAAAAAAATCATCATAAAAAGCATAAAGATAAAACTCTCATTCTAGTGTCTGGCAGAGAAAAAAGATACATCCATGCAAAGAAAGAGTCAGGGATGGAGAACTTGAAAGATAAGCCTACCCATTCTAAATGTATTTGTTGCCCTTTGTTTTAGTAGTCACATTTGATCAATTACACCTAGTAATGGCTTCTGCTAGCACCCTAATTTTTACATGGCTTTCGTTCTACCTTTTTATGTTCTATTTAGATGTAAAAATTATAATGAAACTTTTGGTTGAATTTCTGTAAGGTTTGAATCTGAGTGCTGTTTTTCTGAGACCATGATAAGCAACTTTCTTACTCGCTTCACTAATAACCAAAACTCTTTCCGTTCCCCTACTCAGTTTAGAAATACACTTTGTTTCCTTTCATCACCTGAGTACCATATTCCCTCCAAACTGTGTTCCACTTCCATTCTCCCAGAATTTCCTGGTCCAGTATCCTGGTCTTTTCTGCTTCTTCAGGTTGGTCTGAGGATCTCCTCAAAACCTTCCCCATTCTTCTCTTGGTCCTCTGGCTCATCTAGTTGCCACCATTAAGAATGATCTTTAGGAGCACGTGGGTGGCTCAGGCAGTTAAGCATCTGACATCTGATTTTGGCTCAGGTCATCATCTCATGGTTCATGGGTTCAAGCCATGTTGACCCCACATTGAACACCATGTCAGTTTCTGAGCTGGTAGTGTGGAGCCTGGCTGAGAGTCTCTCTTTCTGCCCCTCCCATGCTCTCTCTCTCTCAAAAATAAATAAATACACTTTTTTAAAAAGTGTAAAAAAAAAAGAATAATCTTTAGATTAAACAAGGAAGATCCTGGGGCATGGTTAAAAAATTAATGTATAACCCACATGAAACGAAGCTCAACGTCACTCATCATCAGGGAAATACAAATCAAAACCACAATGGATACCACCTCACACCCGTCAGAATGGCTAACATTCACAACTCAGGCAACAACAGATGTTGGTGAGGATGCGGAGAAAGAGGTTCTCTTTTGCACTGCAGGTGGGAATGCAAACTGGTGCAGCCACTCTGGAAAACAGTATGGAGGTTCCTCAAAAAATTAAAAATAGAACTACCCTATGACCCAGCAATTGCAATACTAGGTATTTATCCAAGGAATACAGGTGTGCTGTTGCAAAGGAACACATGCACCCCAATGTTTATAGCAGCACTATCAACAGTAGCCAGAGTATGGAAAGAGCCCGAATGTCCATCGATGGATGAATGTATAAAGAAGATGTGACTACTCAGCAATCAAAAAGAATGAAATCTTGCCATTTTTAACTACGTGGGTGGAACTAGAGGGTATTATGCTAAGCTAAATTAGTCAGAGAAAGACAAATATCATATGACTTCACTCATATGAGGAATTTAAGATAGGGGAACAAAAATAATATAAAAACAGGGGGGGGACAAAACATAAGGGACTCAAATATGGAGAACAAACAGAGGGTTGCTGGAGGGGTTGGGGGGATGGGCTAAATGGGTAAGGGGCATTAAGGAATCTACTCCTGAAATCATTGTTGTACTATATGCTAACTAACTTGATGTAAATTAAAATAAATAAATAAATAATAAAATAAATGCTCACTTATCTACTGAAATTGTTAAGATAAGAAAATCCAAGTTTTTCTCTTTGCTCAAAATGACTATAAAACAAACATCGAATGTAATAAATGAATATATTAAAAAGTAAAAAATAAATTAATGTATAACCTGGGAAAGTCCATCTAGCCACTAGGATATTTACTTGGATTAACTAACTAGCTATTTAGTGTCCTGAAGGGATGAAATTCCGGAGCTAAAAAGAAAACTGGTTCTTAGCAACGGTGAGGATCAGGATAAAAAGGAGAACTAGAATAAGGAGAGATACACAAGCGAAGAGAGCTGGAGAGAGACAGAGACAGAAAGCTAGAGCCTGAGAGACTGGTGTGGTGATAATCGGGGTAATGGTGGTAGTTGAAGTAAGCAACACTGTTGAAGTAACAGAAACAATTTTCAAAAGAAAGGCAGAGTCTGCTGGACACAAAATAAAGACCAGATAGTCCCCTGTGGGAGTGTTTTGATTTGAGAAAACCTCTCAACCCTAATAGTGGAAGGGCCAATTTGTTATTTGTTTTTAAATGAACTACTTTGGTTCTAGGCATTTCCCTATTTAAATTCAAATACCCTAAGAAGATTGCTATTAAGCCACAATATATACTGATTATTAATTCTATTTTTCGGGGAATTTACTGATTTAAAGAAGTTCTACTTATACTAGCCAAATTAGTTAAGATGTTTTTGTATGTATCCAAGGAACAGAAAGTCTCTGTCACCATGAATAACAACTGAAGGGACTTTACTAGCTCACCTAACCTACAAGCTCTGGGGAGCCTCAGTGAGGGTGCGGGCCTGGTTTGATGCAAATTTTCACAACTGTATCCTCTGCAATTTTCTCAGCTCTGCTTTGACCACCAACATGGGTTGACTTTGCTCTCAGCTTGGCTTCTCTGATGCAAACAATACAGCTTTTAGTGATTGGCAGTCTTACATGCTTCCTCATTCATATCCAGAGGGAGAAAGAAACATTTTTTTCCTTGAATAACAAAACAGAAGTTTTAAACTCCACTGTGATTGGACTAAATCAGGACATATACACTTACGCCTGAGCGAATCACTGTGTGAAGAGAAATGATATTACCTTGAATGACTTAAAGCTTAGAGCCCATCTCTGCCACCAGGGGAGAGGCAGAATGTAGGTGAGAGAACCACAGTGTTCACTCCCTAGACCTCATGAGGGACTTTAATAGAGAGAGTAGTCGAGAGCTGGGACTCTAACTAAGGGTAGACTGAGCAGGTTGTTTTAGAGGTAAGTCCTGTCTTACTGGGCCTCTCCTGCAGACAGTAGACCTCTTGGCGGGGCAGGTGATGCTGTAAAAGAAGAAAAACAGAAGAGGTCTGCATAAAGCATATTCCGCTATGGGATTCTTCCTCTTCCAGCTGTATAATTCCTGTCAAGGACATAATCTGCCACATTCTCAACATAGTGACTGGGTTGAGGATGTTGAGTCACTGAAAATCTGTGTCCTTTACAGCTACAGACGAGTTTCACTTACCAGTCAAGTCCAGACCCTTCTGGTAGGTTTTGCTGATCCTTGGAAATAACCATTAACCGCCCCCCCATCTCCTCTCCAGAGGAGGCATCTCTTTGGGTCTGAATATAGTTCTGCCAGAATTCTGCCTTTGCTTTTAGTCTGAAATGAGCGTATTCCTATATCACATTAAAGTGAGTTAAAAGCAACTAAGTTGCTTTCTGTTATTTCCAAAGAATTTTACCCTTAGAGCCTCAATCTTGAAGATTTATAATCTATCAATCCGCACAAAGTTGGATATTGAAGCCATTTTGCTTTTAAACACTTCATTTGCCAGAATAAATCATTAAAATGAAGAATGCTAACAGCTATTTTTAACTAAATAGGACAAACTGAAGCAGTTATCCCCTGGTGACACATTAGAATCACCTGCCTTGTCCTTTCCTCAAATAACTCGGATTTAATTAGTCTAGAGTGAGAACTGGGCACCAACGTTTTTAAAAAACACCTTTATTGAGATATAACTCAAATATTATAAAATTCACACATTGGGGCACCTCGGTGGCTCAGTCAGTTAAGTGTCCGATTTCGGCTCAGGTCATGATCTCACAGTTTGTGGGTTCGAGCCCCACGTCAGGCTCTGTGCTAACAGCTCAGAGCCTGGAGCCTGCTTTGGATTCTGTATCTCCCTCTCTCTCCAACCCTCCCCTGATCACAGTCTCTTTCTTTTGCTCAAAAATGAATAAATGTTAAAAAATTTAAAAAGTTAAAAATAAATTTAAAAAATTCATCCATTAAATTTATACTTAGTATATTTGTAGAGTTGGGGTACTTATATTTTTAATGCTCCCCAAGAGTTCTAATATTCAGATAGATAGGGCTGAGAACAACTGAGCTAAAGCAAATTGTTAGACTTTGAGATAACTTAATAATCAACTGAGCTGTAAGTGAAAATATAGTCTAAAAATATTCCAAAATTATGTGTTTTAAAAGAATTAGTAGGCTTTAGTTTTTAGAGCAGTTTTAGGTTCACAGAAAAATTGAGTGGAGAATACAAAGCCAAAAATTATTTTAACTATTAAATTTTTAAATGGAATTGAATTGGCATTTTCAGCCTGAGAAAAAACAGGAAAATCTTTAATAAAGTTCCATTTGTTCTTAGGAAAAAATCCACAAAATCATAGTTCTCTTTGCAGAGTATTTTGTATTCACTTAAAATATAAGGTAAAATCAGAATAAGATTTTCTCTCTCTTTTAAAATCTATTTTACAATTTATTGATCAACACTTTCCTGGCTCTCTTTTATTGGAGAAATGATGCACTCAAACAAAATTTTCATGGTAACTGAAAATATCCAATATTAATCTAATCCTTATGCATTCTTTTCTACCTTTGATATAAAAGATTGAAAAGTATTGCATACACATATATATATATAACAACAGTGCTGTCATTTGCTTTGAAAGAAATATTGATCACCCTCACCAAATTTGGTTTACAGAAAACATTTAAAATCAGAAAGGTTTTGATATATAATATTTAGTACTGAGACTCACCTAAACTCCATAAAGTAAAGGGTGATGACACCAGTAGTTTCTGAACCATATGAAAGCAAAAAGAAATTTCTGTCACAATTTGGTGAATTTAGATTATATAGACCACTACTCAGATCCTCTGAACTACCAAATACTATCCTTAGTGCTGGGTATGAAAAAGTAGTAATGGGAAAAGCAACATAGAACATAGTGGTTAGGAAAGAAAATTGTAGAGTCAGAAAAACCTTGCTGGGTGTCCTCCATAAATTGTCACTGTGATTTAGGAAAGACATTTTCTCTAACCCTAATTTCCCTATAAGAAAAACTGAGGAAAGTTAACAGAACCTGCTTCCTGGGGCGGTTGCAGGGATTAAATGCAAGCAATACTGTGTATGACAAGAGCTTAGCTCACAGCCTGGTATCTAATACTCAGGAATTTACAGAATAGCAATGATATGATCGGCTAGTACCCATTGTTGAATGCTCCTAGAGGTGCTGGAGTGAGGGATGGAAAATAGAACCCCAAACATATTTTGGGGGTCGGGGATGGAAAGCCTCTGTTCTTGCTTCTTAATTCTTGCTTCTGAAATTTGACCAGGAGAGAACACAGGAAACACACACATTTGGTTTTGCTTCTTCTTTCTTGTGGTACCTCATAGTTGCTGCCTTCCTTCCATTTCCTTGTGACCGCTTAATCCTTTTCTCCCTGAGAACTCTTCCAGGTTACTGGCACCCAGAAAAGAGCAGAGGGCCCTTGCCCCATTTTACAGATGGGACCACAGGCTTGGATTACATCAGGGGAACATTTGAGGTTTCTCTATTTCTGCAGCTTTTCAGAGCTAGACTGAAGAGTGGGATTCTTTCCCTGGAATACAAGAGCCAGGCTCCCTATGTCCCTGTGCATTGTCCAGAGTGTGAAGGGAACCGGCAACATCTCCTCGATCCCCCCTTATAGATGCTTTTCCAGATTAATGTGGGGAAGGGGTCAAATCCCGCCACCCTTACTTGCTCAGTATCCATTCTTCTAGTTTTCCTCCTACCTTTTTGCCAATGCTTCAATCTTCTTTGTTAATTCCTAATTATCAGCCTGATTTCTAAACATCAGAGTGCCCCAGCTTTTCCAATTACATGGCTTTGAATACTATTCATATTCTGATACCCCTCATCTGGACCTCCTCCCAAACTCTGGCCTCCTCCATAGAACTTTCTACTTGATATCTCCATTTGGATGACGGATCGGCATCTCAAGGTTAACATGGCAAAAACTGACTTCCTGATTGTCCCTGCCTAAACATGCTCTATATGCAGTCTGTAACTCTTCTTTTTTTTTTTTTCACATTTCACACACGACCCATCAAACAAATCTTATTTGCTCTACTTTCAAAATATATCTGGAATACAACCACTTGCAATCATCTCTTGTCTAGTCATACCAGTAATAACCTCTTCCTGGCCAGGCCCTTGGCTCCTATAGTCTATCTCAACATAGTAGCAGAATGATCCTTTTTGAAACATAAGACATATCATGCCACCCTTCTGCTCAAAATCCTCTAATGAGTTGATTGTTTGTTTCGTAGTGGTGGTGGTGGTTGTTATTTGCCCAGAGAAAACCTAAAGGTACTACAATGGAACCAGGCCCTACATACTTTTACTTCCTATACTCCTATGAACCAGTCTTGGACCCCTCCAAACATGCCCAGTAGTAAAGAACTAAATCATATGACTCCTTAGGGTGGGCTTCAGTCTTGTGGATCTATCTCATTAAAATCCTCACAGAGGTTTAATCTCTTCTCTCTTTTTTAAAATGTTTATTTATTTATTTTGAGAGAGAAGGAGGGAGAATACATGTGCAAGTGGGAGAGAGGCAGGCAGAGAAGGAGAGAGAGAGAAAATGCTAATCAGATTCTGTACCGCCAGTGCTGATGCAGAGCTCGATCCCATAAACCATGAGACCATGGCCTGAGCCTAAATCAAGAGTTTGATGCTTAACAGACTGAGCCACCCAACACCCCTAATTTCTTCTTAATTGTCTGTAGCATCAAGATGGCAACTGGTTTCTTAGAGGATTTATTGACAGGAATTATGACCACTTTTATTGTGTATTCTGTGTTATTATAATTATGAAATTATACATGAATGTGTTCACTGTTGATAGCTGAGAATGGAAGTGTTTTTAAGATTCCTAGTTCATATTCTGCTTCAGAGTCAGAACCCTTGAACAGGTGGATTATTTCCTTCTCTGCCCATTAATCTCTTCCAAGTGATAGAAGGCAAGGGAGTGAAATACAGTTAAGATTATAAAATAAAAATATTTTAATAGTTTCCTTCTAAAAGTGGGCTCTTGGGCGCCTGGGTGGCTCAGTCGGTTAAGTCTCCGGCTTTGGCTCAGGTCAGATCTCACGTTCGTGGGTTCGAGCCCCGCATCAGGCTCTGTGCTGACAGCTAGCTCAGAGCCTGGAGCCTGCTTCCGGTTCTGTGTCTCTTTCTCTCTCTGCCCCTCCCCCTCTCATGCTCTGTCTCTCTCTGTATCAAAAATAAATAAAACATTAAAAAATTTAAAAAAAAATAAAAGTGGGCTCTTAACCTTGATCCAACTCTTCTTCACAGTCTTAAGTTGAACCTAACAATATTAACTCTGAAGGGGGCAGGGTGGGAAACAGTACTCCTTACCACTTGTTTCTACCAATATTACATATGGACAGCAAAGTCAAGGTTACCATGACACCAGGGAAGCTTCAGTTTCAAGGCTCTCACCTGCACAGTACCTTGAGCACATGGAGTTGCTGGGAGTTGTGAAGAGTTCCAGGTGGGGTAAGAAATTTAGTTTGCAATCAGGAAGCATTTCTATATAAACTGTTCTGATAAACCAGCCAAGGATATCTTAGAAGACAATAGGCTAAATCTCCAAGCCTCATTTTTAAACATTTTGATAATTTACCTTCTTATCTGATTTTGCATTTATGTTTTTAAAGAGGCAATTCCCAAACACATATGTAGACTGTAATATGTAGGGCTTCACAAAGCCTGGATCTACCTTGAGGGATGGTTAATTCTTATAAATGCTGTAGATGGTTCACCCAGTTGCTAAGGAATAAAAATTGTCTAAGATCATCAGTCCAATCAAATGCCAAATTATGAAGTCCAATCAAATGCCAAAATCACTTCTAGGATTTAAAGGAGGATATATTTTGATATAATTTAAGGATTTTAGCATGTTTGATAGCACCCTGATGGGGAAAAATAAGTAAGAAGTTTTAGCAATTCTACTACAAGTGGTATAGTACACTATCAAAAGAGCAACTTAATCATTCTTATTATAAAAATGTGGTACTGCATATGGCAATCGAATGACTTTAGACTGAAAAGTAGTAGAAAGCCATTTTTAAGATTATATGATTATTCATTTGGATATTCAAATATCTGTGATCTTGTCATTATCAGAAAATGTTTTAGAATCTAAATATTTTAAAGGGCCTAAAATGGTTTGTAATTACTCTTTGGTCAAGCATTTCTAAACAAAAATGTTATTTATTCCCTTTTAGTTATAATATTATACAAAGGGTTTGTACTCATTGATTTACATCTTATCTTCTGAAAAAAACTTCCTAGTAGGTACTGTATGTTCCTTTAAAATTATTGCTGGCTGTAAAAGTGGGCACACGCACGCCAGGGTGTGCGTTAGGCAGCTTTTACAATGCTCCCTGGGTGTGCTCGGCCTCTGGGGCAGGGAGCCAAAAGTGAAGCTGCCATCATTCAACAGTATAAAATGCATACTGTGGTGTGTCATCGCGATTATTCTTTTTTATGGCTTTGAAGAAAAGCTCCACCTTCCTTTTAGTTATTTTAAACATTAACCTCCAGCTTCCAGAAGTACTCAAACTGGCTCAGCTCTATGTTTTCCATGGACTCGATGTGGTTCGTTAGAAACTAACTACTCCTCACTATGCAAACAGTTTCATCCATTACAAATCCTAACCTCAAAATATGCAAGAATTTCTAAGAAAAACTTGTGGAAGAACATCTCAAGAGGTCATATTTTCTGTTTAAGTAACAAAACAAATCTGAGAGGAATATGTCTAAGGGTAAATATTTTTTAAAAACATGGGATTATCTTGGAATGTTTCCATGATGTTTACATGAATGGCCTTTATTCATAAAAAAAATTTAAGGTGAATAAAATGCATAATGAATAATAAAATCCAATAAAAATCATTGGATTCTTTTTAAAATGAAACCATTAGTTCCCCAAAACTTACTATTTAATAGTCAAGGGATAATAAAAGCAAATGCAGAAAAACATTAACACAAGCAATCAGTCATTTGCTGAAACCTTAAAGTTTATAATCTAGCACTAATTCTCAAATCTTTTTCAAGCCAAGTTATGGAAACATGTGCAACAAATTACATTTTGAATGAGTGGTACACCTGGGGGCTGAAATTATAAAAGAAAAGCTTAGTGACATTGATGGGAATGAATGCATAATAAGAGAGGACGAGTCCTGGTTGAGACAGCTTAGATCA
Organism: Suricata suricatta; assembly: GCF_006229205.1. Taxonomy (NCBI): domain Eukaryota; kingdom Metazoa; phylum Chordata; class Mammalia; order Carnivora; family Herpestidae; genus Suricata; species Suricata suricatta. The sequence continues at coordinate 120,091,570 of NC_043700.1, read as the reverse complement.
ACTCTGCAGAAGTACTACTGTTCCATGCGATTTCAATGGAGAAAAAAAGATGTTGAATAAGGTTGAAGAATGAGTATAACATTTGTAATAGAATTTATCGGGGGCGGGGGGAAATATAATTGGCAAGAAGGAAAAAAATTTACACTGCCTTGAAGTTGGGAAAGGAATTTAGAAATCATTTGGCTCAATTTCATGGGATGAGGCAATCTTCTGGGTAGACTTTCAATAATCACTTTTGAAAGAATCCTTTAAAATAGTCACCCAGACTTCCCTTTTCAACACATGTTGTGAAATGTAAACAAACAAAATTCATTGTTTTGTGTGGCATCTCTTTTCCCTTTTGTGCAAATGAGTATGTTGGTAATCATAATGGGCTTAAATACTCTACTATAATTTGTGCCTATCAGATTTTTTTTTCTGTTCTAGGAAATAATACAAAGTCTACTCTTTCCAGGGGTTTAAAGACATCTGTTAAACATCTCTTCTGCATTCTTTCTTCACCAGTCTTCTTTTCCCTGGACCAACAAGTCCCAGTTTGCTGAATAATCTCTCATTTGACATCGTTTCTCAACTCCTTACAGTTCTCTTTGTATGCATCTTAATTTGTCAATGTTCTTCTTAAAGTGGAGCACCCAGAATTAGTCATAATTCTGCCTGGCACAATGGAGTTTTACTTTGTTTACTTTATGGACCTAAGTAATATGCCATTAAAGTAGTCAACATTTACACTGGCTTTCTTAAGATCTTAGTTACATTGTTGACTTAAATTGATCTCTCAGACATAAAAAAATCTTCAGAGCATTTTTTTTAATTTTCGAGAGAGAGAGAGAGCAAGTATGGGAGGGACAGGGAGAGAGAGAGAGAGAGAGAGAGAGAGAGAGAGAGAGACAGAGAGACAGAGACACATACACAAAATCTGAGGGCGGTTCCAGGCTCTGAGCTGACAACACAGAGCCTGACATGAGACTCAAACTCATGAGCTGTGAGATCATGACCTGAGCTGGAGTCAGGTGATTAACCAACTGAGCCACCCAGGTGCCCCTGTCAGAGCATTTTTAAGAAACATACTGCATGGCTAAGAAGTAGGTCTTCTATATCTTATTCATGTGAAATTGATTTTTTTAAGAAAATATGTCAGTGTAGGACTTACATTTAGGCCCACTTTATTACACCTACTATTTTCAGCCTTTCAGTGCAACCTAAAAGGTTTTCATTTAGCCGTTAATAGATTATCCAGACCACCTAGTTTTATGTCACTTGCAAATATGATATATGTGTCTTTCATGTAACCAGATATGTGCATCCGCAGAGCATGATCTTTAGCAACAAGCAGATGTGTTTTGCGTTCTGGATTTCCAGATCCTATCTGTGACTTTTACAAACTCACTTAACCTCTACAAGCCTCCATAAAAATGGGGAAAAACAATGCTTACTTCATGGAGTTATAGTGGGACTGAAATGACATATTGTCTGTGAAATGCTGAGGACTGTGCTTGGTACATAATTTAAATATTTTAAATATCAATACTTCCTATAGGTGTGAAGCAGAGGTAGAGGCAAGTGTAGTGACAGAAGAAGCAAATATGTTTGTCTGACAAATAGGAGAGCTCAGAAACACTTGAAAATGAAAGCAGGGGTATTGACTACTCTTGCTTGATTGTTGACATATGCTACAGGTCATGGGCAGCCATTTACTGTTATGAAACGAGTTATTGAAATGAACTACCGGATTTTGACTTTAATAAGATTGAAACCATATTTGAAATTGGTTACTGGAAGTCTACATTTATTTTATTGGGGAGAAGTGAGGCTGGAAGCCAGACAGGCTACTAACCACACTGAGGACACCTAGTGCTTTAGAGAGGCAGCCAATAGGGAATACGTGTTTTTTTTAAAGATGAAAAAATGACCAAAAACTAATATGCATATAATCAATCTGTATACCACCTGAGACTGAGATTGGAATTGTTTTTCTTCTGTCTCTCTTAACTTTGTTAAAATTTAACCACCCAATGATATTAGAGACAAAGTGGAAATTTGAGTACACAGTAATATTTTCAAGTTTATATCTTGTCAGAAGGATTCTGGGCCTTAGATATCACAACCCAGAAAGCTTGGCATCTCCAAAAAGGAAAGAAATCCATCAATGTCAAGTACTGCCCCACAGAATAAGGTGGGGATTTAATAGTAGTAGTGAGTGTTTATTAAGCATTTTCTGTGTCCCATTGTTCTAACAACCTTGTGGTATAATCTCACATAATTCTCACAACAATCCTCTGAGAAAGTTCTACCAAATTTCCCAACCTCCAGGGAGAGGTGACTGAAGCACTGAGAGGATAAATAACTTGCCCAATGCCAGATAGCTGGCAAGGGATGGAGCCAGGATTTGAACCTGGACAGTTTCATTGTAGAGTCCATTCTTTTACCTACTAAAGTAAACTAGCTTCTAGTTCAGGATATACTATTTTCTGAGGGTAAGTTGTCTGTGATTATATGTGGTATATCCCTAAATCTTTCTGGGAACAATAAAAGGGGTGAAATTAGTGAACAACTATGTGTTCCCTAAATTAAGGAAAGTAAAGCTTAAAAAATAAGCTGAGAAAAATAACCTTTGGGAATACCCTTAAGCCCAGTAGTGGAACATACATTATTTCCTTGAACCATAATTCTTTCTTCCACTTGGAGGAGAAGAGAAACTTCTATTCTGCTTCTCTCACACATTAGAAACTCCATGATGAAAATGGGAATTGCCGTGATTTTTTTTACCACTCCATCTCTTGACTTTAATTATTGGTCCAGAGGGGAGCACCTGACTTAAACTAAACTAATGGCAAAGTTGAATGCCCTCTTGTAGTGATTTATCTCAGATTTTGGAGCATGAAAAAGGCCAGAAGAATCTAAATCATGATTCTTCTCCACCTTTTAAACACAGGGTAATGAGTTTTGCTTGGAGTTCCTTCTCCTCGCAGAAAAAAGCATGTAAGGATGTGAGCCCCAAAGCCGTTGGTGGCTATGTCCCTCGTATGAGAAGAAATCAGTCTCAGAGAAGGAAGCCAACAGGTGGAGAAATGCAGACATATATGGAAAAAGGGAGAGAGAAAGATGGAAAGAGAGAGTAATTCTGACATTCCTAAACTTTGCACAGTTTGCCTACATAAGCCAATAAATTTTCTTTTTGCCTCAACGTAATTCCTCTGTTACACTAATGCCATTGAGGATGTAGAACACTGCATCCTTCAGTGTTTTGAGTAGAAAGCTCCACAGGAGAATCTTTTTGTAAAACGTAGACTAGAGATTTGCTTCTCTTGAAGGAGCTGCTATGTTTTCAAATTGTGGACAAAAAAGAATCATGCGAATTAAGAGAGATCAGATTAATTAAAGTGGGATGGTGGTATATGGATTGATTATAGGCATATTAGTTTTTGGTCATTTTTTCATCTTTAAAAAAACATATATTCCCTACTGGCTGCCTCTCATTTTAGGTGATATCATAATGTAGTGGAGGAGCACTGATCTGGAGACAGAGGCGTGGGTTTGAATCCCCAAGTTCATGCTACACATTTACCAGCTGAAGGGTCTCTAGCTGGTTATTTAATCTCTCTGGACTTTAGTTTTCTTTTCTGTTAAATCGGGATAATAATATTGGCTTTAATTAGGTTACAATGGTATTTTAAAAAATTAAATATGATTATGTATGTAAAAATACTTTGTAAACTGTAAAGCACTATATCTATTTTAGTTATATCTAGTCTTACAATCAAAGAGGAATCTTTTCTTACATGTAAAATGATTTCTTTGAGATGGAAACCTTTTTATTCTTCACCAGAAGATTATAGTGCTTAAAAATAATACAGTCCTACTCTTCTTTAAAGAGTTTAAGTTACACTCTGCCTTATCAGAACCATGCGCTGTAGTTCTGTTTTATACTGGAGACAAACGGGCTAAGGCAAGGACAGGATGAGCCAGTTGTTAAGGTGGTCAGGGATAGTAAGTCTACATGCAAATGAAACCCTAACGCTCTAGGCCGCCTAGTCTTTACTGTAAGGTCAAACTGCGTCATTGCCTTGACGACTCACTGTCTTTTTCCCTGCTGTTTCTGAAAATCCCTACCCCGAACCCACCCTGCAATGAAAGGACTGAAATAAAGAAAAGGCAGCTTCTTCTGTTGTTCTGCGAAGATCAATATTAAGAGCGAGGGATATTAATTGGAAACTGCATCATTGATTTAGACTCCAAGCCACATTCATTGTATATGCATCCATTGCCAATCTGTGGGAGAGGGGATGCAGAATTTAGTTTCTTCTTTAACCGAGTGTTGCTCAGTTTTCCTGCCAGCGTTGTAAGAACGTTTCTAAAAGGCACAAAAGCTCACGGAGGTGTCAAACAGCAGGGATGAGAGGCTGAGCTTCCCCTCATCCGTGAAGGAGTCAATTAAAGAACAAAGACAACTCTTGGATTTTAAGATCACTAGTCCAAGTTATTCCAGAGTTCTCATGTGTGTTTTGAATTCAAGCTACTCATATTTCTTGCTTATTACAAGAAAATGGAATTATGTGGTGTTTTTGCACTTTTAAGAGCATGATTATAAAAGCATTTAGTTTTTTCTTCTATTTTGTAACTATGTGTGCTCCGGTTGAATCCTGTCCCCATACAAACTGAGATTAAACAACAACCACATCAGGAAAACTTTAAGGAGGTTCCTCTGGTGCTTAACATCATTTCAGTTCTTGGACATTAAGTGATCTATGCTTTTCCTTCTTAATAATAACGATTTCTTATGTGTTTGGCACCAAGGGAGCTGAGAAGGAAAAGTCGGAACAAAGCACTCCCTCATCAAGAGCTCTTTCATTGTTGGTTAGATTAGGGATGACTTCAACTTCTTCTGTAAAATGAACACTGTAAGCTAATCTTTGTGTCTGCAATTTAGATAAGATTATTTCAATAGACATCAGTTTCAGTTTTGGGTTGTCTTTCTTTACAGCCAATGGTCTGTGTGACTGTCACTTGACATAAATTTACCATATCTGTATTATATCTGGGGGGTTTATGCCAGCAGCAAAACATTATTTGTATTTATATCAGTAGGTAAACTTTAAAGGAGCACCTGTTGACTTTTTTGAACATCCACAAAGTGCAGCCGTTACTTTGGGTCAGTTAATAAAATTAACCGAACACATGGGATCTGTGCATACTGTCTTTAAAGACATACATCCGTGTTAATTTTCATTTCCTTTTGTTTTCTTAAATTTATGTCCATTTTAAACAATAAAATGTAATGTACTGTCATTATAAGTCAATCTATTGTGATTCAGTACTTAAATTGCTGCAAAGATAAATGCCATTTCAATGTAAAGGAAATGTCAAGAATACTATATTCTTACAATATATAGACCAAGGATACTTCATATACTATACATTGCATCATATATATTATATATATGGTTCCACTATATATTACATATATCATCCATTATATGTATTGTGTATAAAGCAGAAAGCATGTGTATCATTCAAATAAATTATTGAAAATTAAACTGGAGGGAAATTTTTAAGCAAAGGGATTTGGAACAAAGACATATTTTGCTTGAGATCTCAGCTAATCAATGAAGCACTAACAAAACATATTCCTATAAATAGAACTAAATGTCTACCATAGATTTCAGGAATGAAGCACTTTGATTCTTTATAGGTTTAAAAATTATAATCCCCAAAATAACCAAGGATGCTAAATATAAAGTAAAACTCAAATCTCAAGATTAAAGATGGAGGCTACTAACACACCTAGGTGGAAGGTCTGATTTTAAAAGACATGTAAAATACGTGTGAAACATGAATGAAAATATAAATAGGTTGTAAAGACCTAGAATTCAGTCTTTAAAATAATATGCCATAATCGTGGCTGACAGTTTCACTAAAATTGTATGATTGTGGACATGTGAACCTGAGACAGGGTTTTGGCAATGTATATAATTCTTTTTTTATCTACTATAGTCAGGTCTAAAAACTAGAAAACTCATTTAAGAAGTGGATTTTCTTGGGAAGCTTGGTTAGCTCAGTAAGTTAAGCATCAGACTTTGCCTCAGGTCATGATCTCACAGTTCATGGGTTCAAGCCCTGTGTGGGGCTCAGTGCTGACAGCTCAGAACCTGGAGCCTGCTTCAGATTCTGTGTCTCCCCAGCTCATGTCTCTGTCTCTGTCTCTCTCTCTCTCTCTCTCTCAAAAATAAATAAACATTTTTAAAACATTAAAAAATTGGATTTTCTTGAAAAGATCTTTTATAAATTACCTATTTTTAGAAGTTAAAACTAGATAATAGCCCAGCCACATTAACAAAAACATTAGGAGAAGAAAACTAAACTAAATTAATTTAAGGATCTTCCTACCTGTGTTCTAGATCTCATCTCAATTTTTCAGAGACTGATCTGTCCATTATTGTCTCCTCCCTTAAATTCCACATTTTAAAAATTAAACAAATAGACAAAAACAAAACAAAACCGCACACACACACACGTTCCACATTCTTGTTTTCCTCTCTATACTCTATACTATATATTACTCTATACTACCTTGGTTTTCCTCCAGGCCTAAGTCTTAGGGGTCTTAATACTCTTTTTCCCTCCACCTCTAATTCACTGTACCCAATGCAATTTGACTTCACCTATCACTGCACTGAAAGTTTACATTTACTCTAGCATCAATGTAACAACCTTCGTGACAAAGTGAATGGATACTGTTTAATTCTTAAATTTCTTGACCTTCCAACAGCTATTGAAATTCTCTTTCTAGGTTTGCAGGTAACTAACACTCTCTCCTTGATGTTCTTCGTCCTCCCTGACAACCTCTCATTCCCCTGTCAGTCTTCTCTTCTGAAGCAGTCCACTCTCCCGGGGATTTCTCATTTACGTCAGTGACTGTACTGGCCATCCATATGCTGACAACTCCTACTTCTGCACTTCTACCCCAACCTCACTCCTGCACCTCAGACCTATGATGTTTTCATCATACTTCCAAGACTTCACTGTCCTCAGCTCCCTTCAGAGCCTTTTTGACTTCTTCTATCCCCAATCTCTGTTAATGGTTTACATGTTTGTAATGTCCTAAGCTACAAAATTGTGAGTGATCCTTGATTCTTCCCTCTTCCTCAAATTTAATGTTTATTAGATCACAGAAATCCTATAAATTCTATCAGAAATGTAGTCTTAACTGTGTTTAGCACCATCGTCAATACCACAGTCTATACCATTATTATTAGTTGAAGAGAAAATTGCTTGGTCACTGAACTAGTCTGTTTTTTCTGTCTCTCTACATTCCTACCAATCTTCACAATTAACAACACAGTAACTTTCTAGAAAAATAAAAGGTGGAAAGACCACAGTGCCATGCACTTATGTCACCAAACCTGCTTAAATCATTGTTGGCATCTTTTTGTCTATAGGGGGATATCAATCTCTCTGTTTGTCACATAAATGCTTTATAATTAATCAGAACTGTCTTTCTTTTTCCAGTCTTGTTTCTGTCTCTCCGTATTTTTGCTGTACTTCTTTTTTGTTTACCTCTATAAAATATTTCCATTCTCTAAATGACCACTGGCAGCTCCAGATTTATATCCCTATTAAGTTAGCAGTCCCAGAGAAAAGAAGATCTTTCTTTCTCAGCAAAGTCCTGGAAGGTCTTGAGTGGCTTTGTTTGGATTACTTGACTGTTTAACCAATATTTGTGGCCAAGGGAATGGATGGCTCTGATTAGCCAAGCTGAATCATGTGACCACATTTCTGGGGAGAAGTCTACTCCACACAAATTTCATGGGATAACTGCCTCATAATAAATAGGGCTCCTGTTCCCAAAAACACTGAGGACAATATCTCCAAAGGAACTCTGTAAGAGAAAAGGAGCAGATAGAAAGGCCACATCATGGACTTTCTAGAAGCATTTGGTTTCTTAGCACCGCACCTCCATCCTCCCTCTGTATCTCAAGTAAACGGACATTCAACTGGGAATAGGAAACAAATTCCCATTCTCTTTTTGAAAATCAGCATATTCACCTAAGGAATTTGTGCTGAGTGAGATTATAGCGAATCATTCAGTCTTTATTTGTAGGTGTTTTCTTTGAGTCTAATTGTTCTAGGCTTTAGGTGGAGGTGGAATGCTTCAGAGTCAGGTGGCAATCAGTCACATTCAGCTTCAACCTTCCCTTTCACTTTCCAGACTTTTCTTAACTTCCTATCCTCTTCTCCATTATCACCCTATCACCTCCTTATTCCAGTTCCCCTAAAAAAGGGAATAAGCAAAGAGTTAAATCAGAGGGTTTTCAGATTCAGATTCCACAAATGTTACTGATATGCAAATATATCACATACTATATGCAGAATCCCAAAGGTCTGAATTGTGCATTACTTATTGGCCCACTAATGTTGTCGAGATGGTATGCCAACTAATCAAGAGCCAAGAAAAAATAGTTCTCAGATGCACTCTGACAGCTCAGGAGGTGGGAGAAAAAGATGTTCATAATATTCAAGCAAATAAAATACATTTGTGTTTTGGTTTATTTTAAACCCATACTCCTGTGGACAGCACACAACTTAATGTGCCTGTTCTCCCTTCCTCCTTGCACCTGCCTTTCTGCTCTCTATTCCCCTTTCCTCTGTTGTTATTTCTCCCCTTTTTTAACTTCTTGGGAAAGCAAAGTAGCATGGTCTACCCTAGGTTTTCTTGTAATGATTAAATCCTTATTTCTAACTCCTTTTCAAACCTTCTTCTGACCCTTCTTCCATTGCAGAAAAAAATATCCCTTGTTTTACAATACTTTTGCAGAATGACTTGCCAGGAATATAACTGCACTGAGGACGTGTCTTATATTGCATCTGTCTCTAAAAGCAGTAGCTCATCTCCTTATCTTTTATGAGCAACGGGACCAGAAGGTGCTTTTTCTTCTGCTGAATGCTCTTTGTCCATATGATAGCATGACTGCATCACTCCTATGTAAAATTTCATGATCTATAGTGATTAAAATTGAGAGCTGTGGCGCCAGGTGGCCTGAGTTGGAATCCTAACTCTGGACCTTACTAGATGTATAATTTTAAGCAAATGATTATCAAGATTTACATACCTATGTTAATGGCTCATCTAAACACCCAGATAGTGCCTGGATCTTCCTAATTTCAACAACCTTAATTTTCACTCATTTTCAGTACTAATCTTGAATCTTGTCAACCCTGCTTTTCCTCAAACATCTGAAACTCCAAGATCTCAACTTGTTATCTCTTTCTACCTATTGCCTGCTCTTATATGATGAAAAACCTTTACAATGAAAGTCCTTTGCTCTTACCATTTTCTTCTAGTCTTTCAGTCTCTTCTAAGCCTTTTACTTATCGCTGCGTGGTTGGAAACTTCCGTTCGATCATGAAAAGTATTGTTCCACTAGTCCCATTGATCTTTGGGGAATTTTAACTTTTAACTGTGTTTACCTAGCTGATTTGTTTCTTAATTTAAACTACTGACTACTCATGATTCCCAATTTTGCCAGTCAATCTTTTCATTCACCTTTAGATAGCTTCTTTATTATTTGTTTCAACAACTTTCTAAGCCCTAACTCGTCCCATATCCTATGAATTCTCAGACAGTATCTTTACTCCTACTCCTCTGAGAAAATTGATTCCATCTGTGAACTTTCTGACATTTTCCCTGTAAACAATTTGTCCCATACCTGTCCTTCCTCAATTCACAGAAAAGCTTTTCAAAGTTCACCTTTCACTGATACCTTGATTTCATCCCTTCATACTGCAATCACATTTGTTTCCACCATTTATCCCTACTCTCTCTCCTTGCTTGAGTCTATAATCAAGTTTCAACCATCATGAAACATGCTCACTTTACCCAGAATTCACTTTTTGTTATTCTTCATTGCTTTTCTCATACGAATTCCTCAAAGAGTAGTCTACAAGTCTGTTTTTAACTTTTCTCAACAAAATTATTCACTTTCAACCCCCTATAATTTGGCTTCAGTCCTCACAGCTCTGACTAATGTCACTAGAGTCTTACTATCTTACTAAATGACAAATCCAAGAACATTTCAACCTTCTCGTTATTGCATTTGATACTTTTGAGCACCATCAGTTGACACTGCTGATTATTTCCTGCAACTGCTGGTTCCCAGGGTAGCTCATATTTATGTGATCTCTGCACCTCTCTCTTCACTCCCACTCTGTCACACTTGTTGGATCTTTGTCTCTACCAAGCTCTTTATTGTTGGCATTAAGCAAGGTTTCATTCTTGGACTCTTCTTCTTTTCAGTCTTTATAATCTTTCAGGCAATAGCATGGCTACAATTATTCTACTGGCTCCCAAATCCGTATTTCCAGTCCAATACTCTCCTAAATTTTTGGATATGGTTCCAACTGTCTGGTGGACAATTTCATCTCATTTTTTTCACAAAGGCACTACAAATTCAATATGTTCAAACTGAACACATCTTTACTTGCTCCACCACCTACACAACCTGACCCTGTATTCTCTATTTCAGGTTATGAAAAATCCAATAGTTTAAATCAACAATCAAATCCTGCTGATTTTGGTTATTTCTTCTTAAACCCCTCTTATTTCTAACCATCTTGCTTTGACTTCAGCCTAACATATCTCACTTTAGATTACTGAAATAACATTCTAACTAGTTTTCTCTAGTTATAATTTTGTCCCTTTTAAATCCATTCTAAAGTCAACCAAAATGAAGTCTGAGCAACTTACTTTTTTTCTTACAGACCTTTAGTGAGTAAGAAAAAGAATTAAGTACAAACTAGAATAAATTAAAATACAAACTAGATATTAAAATACAAACTAGAATAAATAAAGCAGTGTAGCTCTGGAATAAGCAGAGACAAATCAATGACACAGAATAAGGTGCCTTGTCCAAAGTACCCCCACCGCCAAGAACAATAAAAAAAACCAACACTTTTACTTAAAATGAGACTGTAATCAAAATCCAGAAATATATGAAGAAATTTCAAGATCAAAAATACTGTCGGCAGGCAGAACTGGTGTTATCTGGCTCTTCTTTCTAATATTTTAATTCTAAAGGCTTGTGAGGTAACCATCAAATTCTCAGAATTCTCTAAGCCTAGTAGCTGGAAAGTCAAGACATTAGTGTTGAACTATTCTAGTAGAGAAGTATAGCAAGTCCTATCACCTGCTAAAAAGCAGTATTCTTTATAGTAAAAGAACATTCTTTCCAACTTAACCAAGCAAAGAGAAAATACTGAGGCCATTACTGAACTGATCATAAAATAAATCCTCAGAATCCCCACACCCATGAAGGTTTCCAAACAAAGGTTTCATCAAAGGAGGAACATATATTTCCTTGAATTATTACTTACTTTGCAATTAATAAAGAGTAATTTTTTCTGAAATGTTTCCTTGAAGATTAAATTTTAACTCATGCATTCCTCCATTTAGCCAATATTTACTAAATAAACATATGTGCCAGGGACTGTGGAGATGATAAAAGATTATTTAAAACACCAAGGAATCCAAAATTTGAATTGTACAGTCTCTTTTTTATTCCATGAATAAATTATATATAATATATAAATATATACTATATTATATTATGTATATTAAGAATATATATTAAATATTTATATAATATATATATACATGGCTATTTCTTCCATTTTGCCTTCTCAAATAACACAAAGTATCTTAAAGTTACTGGAAGCTGTTGGTTTTAAGCTGCTAATATTTTATTTGTTTTTAACATGCTCATTTTTGTACTTGTATTCTGGGATCATTGGAAAGGTGAAATGAGTAAATGCACCATGAGGCATATATTATTGCTGTACTTATATTCCTTTTTGAAGAAAAGATAAAAATGAAATACTAATTTTGTAGGAAATACATAATCAAATTTTTAAAATTAAACTGATTTTACTTTCATTTCTCCATTTGGGTTTGTTTTTTAATATTTGAGTGACTTTATTTGGATTTTTACAGAATAGAAACATTTTTTAAGTATTCAGTGATTATGTGTATCTAAGCATAAGAGACTCAGACCTATCTTAGTTAAAAATGCATGTTTATTTAATTTAACTTTTCTCACTTCTTTAAGAAATACCATGAGGAGTGATTTTGTTTTTGTGGTATTATGACATTTGGTGAAAACTGTACCTTCTTTAGGGGATAGTGTAGTCCCTTTTAGCCCATTGCCTTTTTTTTCCCTGTTTATTTATTTATTTTTTTAACATATGCAATTATTTTCCATCACTTACAATACAGTAGTTACAATGACACTCCAAACAGAAAAGCAAAGTCAAAAATCAGAACCCCCACTTCTATTTCATGTAATTAGACTTATACAGCAATTAGAAGGTTAGGTACCAACTAGTTAATCACATTTGGGTTTCTTTTTAAGTTTATGTATTTATTTCTGAAAAGGGAGAAAGAGCATGCAAGCAGGAGAGGCAGAGAGAGGCGAGCGAGAAGCCCAAGCAGGCTCTGCGCAGTCAGCACAGAGGCCTGAGCTCATCAGCCACGAGATCACGTTCTGAGCTGAAATCACGAACTGTACTTCACTGAAGATCCACCCAGGTGCTTCTACCCATTTGCTTTTTGTCCCCCCAAACGTGTATATTATCATCAGGACTGTAGACTTACAATGCAAAAAAGTAAAAGTGGTGTTTCTAGTAGAAAAGGCAATAAAACTGGTAAAGAAAGTTCTATAGCTCGTCCCTCAATTACTTATTCAGTGAATAATAAAGGAGTATAAAAGGTGTAAGAATCACAGAGTTTAAAAAAATAGGTAGTAAGGAGATACTTAGAAAATTGAGGAAAAATAGGTGTCATATACAATCATCACAAACTCAAATTAAATTTAAAGTCAGTGAATTATTTATTGGTATCATTAAGTTAGTTGTGTCAACATTTGACATCAGAATGTGGATGAATCATGGAAACTTTTAGAAAAATAAAAGTTTAATAACCTTTTGTGACACATCCATTGCATTTATTTATTTGTTTTAATTTTTTTAATGTGTATTCATCTTTGAGAGACAGAGAGAGAGAACAGGGGAGGAGCAGAGAGACAGAGAGACACAGAATCTGAAGCAGACTCCAGGCTCCAAGGTGTCATGGGGCTTGAACCCACAAACCGTGAGATCATGATCTAAGCCGAAGTCCGACACTCAACCAACTAAGCCACACAGGTGCACCGAACATGCACCTTAGATTATTCTAAGGTAATGTTTTAAATGTTTTTTTAAAGACTGGACATATAGTCTAAAGGAAAACATCATAAGATTATTTGAGTTAAAAGTTTCAAAAGGAAACTTTTCTTTCAGCTCATGTTTTCATAAGAACAAAAATAACCATGAATTCTGTCATTAAAATACATTTTAAAAATATTTCTGTGAATGTAGTTCTATAAAATAATGAAGACAACATCAATATTTTTGGTCAAGTTCTTCACATTAGGGATAGTCGTGTATGTCAGGTTGTGTATATATATGTGTATACACACACACACACACACACACACACACACACACACACATATATATATATATATACAAAAAAGAATGTAGATCCTTTGTTAAGCTAACTAGGTCATTTTTTACAAAGTTGGACAAGAATTTTCAACTTTGTGGAAACTGTTCAATTTTCTGCATGTTCTCGGTTACTATAGTCTTCTACTAGGGTTCTGACAACCAGCCATAGGATAATACAGTCCTGTTTTCATGTATGTTTTGATTGACAGCATGAGCAAGAATATGGGGTTAGATTTGTAAAGTTACATTTCTTTTCAACTTCTGTTGGAATGAGGAGACGTCAGAAAACCTGATTTGAGTCTTGCCTCTCAATATCAAACTGTTTCAAAACAGATTACTGTTTCATTTTACTCCCCTTTAGATTCTAATCTACTTTTTCCTCCACCAAATTGCACTTCATATTGCAAATATGTTGACAGAGCCATATTCAAGTTCTTATCTCCAAAGGTCACTTCCAAAGCTTAAGAATGATAGTAAAAAACTGCCTTCTCAGAAAAAAAAAAGAAATTAAGAAGAGTATTGTTCATCCAGATATTTATTTCAACAGTTTATTTTAGTAATAGAGATCTGGCTGTTGTACTGACAACAAAATTCTAGCTTAAATAAGACCATATTTTCTCCAGTTCCCATTTTATGTGTGCTGGAGACGCCATGCAACACTATTATATGAATATGGGATAACATATTTTGAAATTAAATCTGTATAGGAAAACAGAAGATATCTAGGTTCTAGGGGAATGAATATGTGATGTTAAACAAGTGACTAAACTCTGGATTCACTTGTCCACCTGAAAAGAAGAAAGTTTGCTCCTGTTCTTTGTGCAGCTGCCACTAGGGTCATAAGAAGTGATATTTGCAAACCCAGATTCTGAGGAAGAACTGATTAAGATCAAGGTTTGTTATTTATTGTATAAAACTATCAACATTGCCTATCTTTTCTAAGCTGGTTATGTGAAAGCTAGAAAAACTCCAAGGTGTGGAAACCAATGGCAGAAATTTTGATTTGAAAATTACATTGCTATTAGCACTGATTTAAAATGCAAAGATAATGTGAACTATTAATTTAAATGCTATATCAAATCAGTATGATTTCCTGAGTTCAAAAAATTTACTGAGCACTTAACTTCCAAGAGCAAGAGAAGCACTGTTCTAGGCTGTCCTCAGGTAACTTCCTTTATAGTAGAATAAATAAGAATATTGAATGCTCAAAGGGATAGAATTCATATTAGCAATTGAATTCATAAATAAAACAAAAGTCCTTGGGGCACCTGGCTGGTTTAGTCGATGGAGAATCTGACCGTTGATCTCTGGGCTGTGAGTTCAAACTCCATGTTGTGTGTAGAGATTACTTAAAAATGAAATCTTGGGGCGCCTGGGTGGCTCAGTCGGTTAAGCCTCTGACTTCGGCTCAGATCTCACGTTCCTGGGTTCGAATCCCGAGTCAGGCTCCTGTGCTGACAGGGAGCTCAGACCCTGGAGCCTGCTTCCGGTTCTGTGTCTCCTTCTCTCTCTGCCCCTCCCCCTCTCATGCTCTGTCTCTCTCTGTATCAAAAATAAAATATGTAAGAAAAAATAAATAAAATAAAATCTTAAAAAAATGTCCTTGTGTTGGCTGTCATAAAAAGAAAGATAATTTAAAAATAAAAAATAAATAAAAAGAAAGATAAAATAATGCCATCATGCTTAGTACTAGATATGGATTAGAATGATGACCAAGTGTTATGTTTTTTAAATCAAGCCCCCAGAAGTTAGACATTGTCCAGGAACATTAAGCTAACAGATTTAGAGATGAGAGGTTACATTCTGCTTAACATATTTTCAAGGGATATTTAAAATAACTATCCTGACAACCTTCCTCAGTATTAGAGTAACTGAAACTATCACAAGATAAGACAGAGAAAAAAAAAGAAGAGGTTCTGCTTTTCCACTTACTTATTAGAGTTTTAGGTTGTACTTCAATGACCGTTGCACATGGAAACACTACCATAAACTACAAATGTTGACAAATAAATGAAGTAAAAATTCACACAATGACAATAAAACAATATTAGAATTTTTTCACTTAATTGGAATTTTGGAATCATTGCTTATTTGGTTGTTGGCAAATTGTGGCAAAATTTATGACTGCCAAGCGATCTATTTGGCTTTTGCATTATTAGCCTCTAATTGCATTACCACATTATTTGCTCTTGTAATTTTCCTCTTAATATTGAATATATTACAGATCTTTTTTTAATTTTGAGGTTAAAATTTAACTGTAGTTAAATATATGTGAAACTCCAATGTTAATACAGATGGATCTTATTCTTGGCCTTCAAGTGGTGAATTTTGAATTAATGGCAATCACTAACTAAAATAAAGCCTGTGCTGGTTTCCTGGTGAATATTTCATAACATAGTTCCCGTGTTTTATACCACTTATTTACACTTAAAAAATTCCCATGTGCTAAAGAATAATAATCATATTACCTATTGATATTTTTAATCACTCTGCCTACCCATCCCTCCCCTCCTTCTTTAAAGACTGTTTTAGACAATGATAAGGTTAGACTAAAAATGAAGAGCCCCAGATAAAGTTCCAAGAGTTCATAGCTAAATAGCATCTTCTTAGATAAGTGAGAGATGTGGGTTGTAATCAAATCATGTATGGTCATTTCACTTAATATTTTTCTTCCTTGACACAGGTTAACTTCCTTCTGTTGGAAAGAAAGTGAAAACTTGCCTCCATTCCCAGCTATCTCGAAACCTCACTATTAAAGTTTCACAATAACTTAGTTTTATTTCGTTGAATTGTATATACTCCCAACAATGGAGCTGAGAGACACATTTAGCACTGATGAAATTTCAGAGATGACTTTATGATCTGACAGTAATGTGAATGACTATATTTTGAAACAAAAGATAAAAACAGAAATGTCTTGACTGTAAAGAGATTTGATGTATTTTCTTTAGATTTCTGATGAGGTATGGCTCCCCCATTTCATTAGGATGGAGAATGGGAATCAAAGGGGGTTGACAGTTGGTTGATGTGTATGTCTAGCCACTAAATCATTGCATTCATGCTAAGACCTCCTATGTGCTCCCATTAAATCCCATTCAGCTCATGAGGTAATATATGTACTGTAGCCTATGGCTGGGTTATCGCTGGTTTTTTTTTCCCTCCCCATTAAATTCTCACAAACTCACATGGTCCTCAAGGCCTTCTTTTTAAAATTTTATATTTAATGTAAATAAATCTCAAAAAACAAAGGTTGAGAAAAGAAAGAAGTTATAGAAATATATCTATAGTGTGATATCATATTATATATTTTTTACATAAAATTACATTTTAAAATACACACCAAGCTCATGATAATAGTTGTCACTGTGCAAGATTCCAGGATAATAGAACTGAGGTTGTTGTCCAAGAAAACTTCACCTCATCTGTAAAGTGTTGTTTATTATTTTTTTAAAGTCATTAAATCTCTATTGATTTGGGAAGGGATTACAGTGTTTTACTATCCTTTGAATTTCTCTGTATTCTTTTAAATATAATGACTAAGCAGTAGCAGTACAGTAGTGAGAAAGTACACAGGATCTGGAGAGAAACGGGCTGGGTTTTAATCTGCCACTTACTACATGATCAGGAGCAAGTCACTTAACCTTCCAGGGCCTCAGTTTCCTGATCTATAAAATGATATTAATAATAAATAGTACCTACTTTACTGGCTTGTGAGAAGTAAATGAGGTAATATACAATAGTGCTTAGAACATGCTTGAACATAGCAAGAACTCAATAAATTACAACTGGTAATTAATTTTTGATATCTCGTAAGTTTTTCTACAGGGTTTTAAGTATTTAAAAAAAAAACTTTTATGAAAAGCACTTATCACTGGATAAATGTAGAAACAACATGTATACAAAACAATTATAAACATTTATTTCATGAAGCTGCAGAATTGGAATTTCTGTAAAGTATTTTCGTATTTCATTCCAAATATTAGGAGGCCACTTGCTTCCAGCTCACTATTCTACACCACAGTCATTCTCTAGGACTCTGGGTAGTTCAAGTGTCTGATCTTTCTCTCCTGTTTCTCACAACATCTTTCCTCTTGGTTCTGAATCTTCATAGTACAACCCAAATAGTTTTGAACATGAACACAGCGAGTATGCATTTCTTCTTTTGGCGACAGTAGCTTTAGTATTAACTGAAAGGCAGGGTGGATAATGTGACACGCGCTTTACTTTCAGCAGACTTGTTAATATCAGCCCTGAATTTTTCATGACGGCTTCGGTAACCTGTAGCCTGGAGCTGAAGCTCTGGGGGTTTCCACCACAAAGAGGTGGATCAGCTAAGCTCTCACTTCCCATCTGGCACTGGGTGACAGGGACAGTCGGGGGGCTGCAGGAAACCTGAAGAAGAAGAAAGCTGATGTGGGACACCCATTGTAGTGCATAAAAGACTAACCATGTGCTGTTGTATGGATGTATCTTTGAGGCACTTGTTTATCACTGGCTTCAGAATATACTTAGCCAGTGTGTTTAACGTTAGTCACAAGAACAGCTGCCGCTCGTGTAAGTAAAACCTCATACCCAGTGGCATCCTGATTTGCCAAACCAGATTCAGGACCTTTCTGCCGTGAATGTTTTATGCTGCCTGGCATGCGTATCATTTACCCACACAGGCAGGCATGCGCGTGCAGGCACACACACAGACACACATGATTGAGATGCAAAGCTGTTTGAAATTGTAAACCATCTTAGCTATGTCCCAGAAGTAACAAAATGATCTCAAGGTTCTCAGAAGAAGCTGTGTTTTATGTCTGAAAGTCCAAAAAGAAAGTTTTGGGGAAAGGGTGGAGGCTCAAGTATATTCATATGTAAAAAGTCAAAAACAGTAAAATAAAAAGAGATGAAATTTGAGCATTTACCTTTCTTGAGTCTAATGGTGCTATCATTTCTTTTAACTGAAATATATAGTTGCCCTTCTATTTGCAGAAAGTGGATAACTATGTACTTGATTATATTTTTAATAACTGTAACAGCTGACATTTGTTCGGAACACACTTAAACTATAATTCTTCGAATGCAGGAGGATTTGCAAGCACACCAGGAGCAAGGTATTCTCTTAATTACCGTATTCTCCAGCCACACCCTTTGTTTCTGTTCTATCAAGAAAAAAAATTAAGTAGTTAAAGCTTAATCCGTATTTGGAAAAAAGTAATTTTGTAGAGTTATAGCACTACTGCTCTGAATGAGAGACAATGAAGTAGAGGAAATATGTATGTTGCTAGTATGATTTTTTTGTAAGTCTTCATCAGCAGAAAGAACCAGATCACCTTTTTGAAATAATTCTCATTTTCATCTTCTTCTTAAATTATTTGTCTCACTATTTTCAATCTGTCACTCCAATATTTCTTCAACTTCAAGATGTATTTCACTGTTGCTGTTTCATGTGTGAGGAACATCATTTATAAAAGCTCATTAACAATTACTAGTATGCTAACTTTTTTAAAGATCTAAAAGATTTATTTTCACTATAAAAATTGTAGTAAAATAGTATAACAAGGTGTACATTTACAGGAAAATTATAATAACTTAAGAGTTACATAGATTTGTTACAACAAAATAGATAAAATAGTAAGCAATTGACTTTATAATAATGAACTCAATACACTTTGATGATTTTCTCCCACTATAAAGCGACTTGAGTAAAATCTACTTAAGAGCATTCTCATATGAGCATGTTCTCAATCTGGTAAAAGGATTAGAATTGATGAGTCAAGAACTCGAAGAGTATTTCACTCTTCTTAAAATTATTTCATTGCAAAGGAATAATAAAAGGTTAAACCCTTGAAACCAACCTATTTTTTATATAGCAAAAGTAGAATTGAAGATTTTAATTTTAGCTCTGGAACAAAAATTAGACCCTCTTGGCCATTAGGTCTACCTGTTTGGTTACATTTGATAAATAACAAATTACACTCAAACTTTGTGGCTTGAACAGTCATTTTATTTAGCTCATTACTTGTTAGTCAGAAATTCTGGAAACATTTAGCTAACCCCTTCTCACTTGGGGTCTCTCATGTGGCTGTAGTCAGGCGTGGGTGGGGCTGCAGTTTTCAAGTTCACCTGGGCTGGACACGTGAGGTGCCTCACTCTCATCTCATGCCTGGCACTGAAGACTGACTGTCACCTGGATCTCAGTTACACTGTCAACCAGGACTCCCATGGGTGGCCTCATGAGCATGGCCTGGGCTTCCTCACAGCATGACGGTCGAAGGATAGTTGGACTCATGACACGGCAGCTCATAGTACCAAACGCCAGTGACGAAGGTAAAAGTTGCCTTGGACTTCACACAATGCCACTCCTGCTGCACTGTATTGCTTACAATGGAATCTCCCAGATCCAAAGGAAGGAGAAAGTGGCCACTTCTTGATGGGAAAATTGTAAAAGATTTGTGGACATATTTTAAAACTACTACACTACCCACTTTATAATAGCAACACATTGATCATTTGAGAAATAACATGGAAATCCTAGATCTTTACCATGAGCTCTATCAACAGAATATCATTTGAGTCAATGCAGAACTCAAATCACCTCAAATACCTTGTAGCGGCTATGGCAGCTTGCGTTTTCCAAAATGACTGTAACAATATTTCTCATCTCACCTTCTCTTGCAGAATCTTGCCACTTCCCCATCAGACATAGAATCTCATTCTCCTTGTCTTAAACTTGGACAGGCTTTTGTGGTGGCCTTGACAAACAGAATGTAGCAAAAGTGATGCTGTATGATTTCGAAGGCTGGTTTACCAAAGGTGACACAGTTTCTACCTGATCTTCTCTCTAGGAAATGATCACCCTGGGAACCCAATCACCACATGGCGAGAAAGCCCAAACCATCTCACAGGCAGCATCTACTGCAAATATTAGGATGCCTCCAGTCCCAGCCTCTAAGCCACACTCAATGATGCTAAGTGTAGCAGAGACAAGCTCTCTCTCCCAAACCTTTCCCTCATTGAGATTCATGAGGCTTCTCTTCAATTCCTGAAGAAGTTTAGTATAGTGAACTTAGTGGTTTTGATACCAACAATAGCTTTCTGGGTTGATTAATGAGAAGGATCATGCCACACACCCAGTTAACCTGAGCGAAAGTTCTTTTCTTTGAGGAAATGTGTATACAAGATGTAGCTACAGATAAGCAATCCATTCATTCATTCAATAAACATTATAACAAGTTTTTGTCATGTTCCAGGCATTCACTGCTCTTTGTGGTGGGATTACAGCAGTGAACAAAACAGACATTAGTCTCCTCATGGAGTTTATACTCTGGGAAACAGGTAGATATTAGCAAATAATAAATGAATACATAAGTAAAGTATATAATATCAGTAGGTGACAAATGGAGGAAAATATCAGAGAAGGAAGATAGGGAACAGATAGAGGGAGATAGTCACATACAGGGTGGGGAGGGGAGACTTCACTGAGATGCTGACATTTCAACAAAACCCTGAAGGAAATGAGAAAGCCAGCAAAGAAGTGACCTGGGTAAAAGGATGTTCTAGGCAGAGGGAGCAGAAAGTGCAGATGTCTCAAAGCAACAGATGTGATGTAGTCTACTAAGGGCAAGAAGGCCAAGTTGTTAAAGCTTTAAGCAAAGGGGACTCTAAAGGGAGATAAAGGAAACAGAGAAGGAACCAGACTATCTAGGGCATCAGCCAACATTTACAAAGAGACCCGACAGTCAAAGAAGGTTAGGAGGTAGGAACTGCCAGAGATCAGTTTCCTGATTGCTTTTCAACCAGTGAAAAAAGTGCAACTTTAAGCAACTATAAGAATTTACTCTGCATGAGAAATGAATCTTTTGGAAAAGTTTAAGAAAACAGATGACATGATGTAACTTAGTTTTAAAGGGATTCTTCTAGGGACTCCCGGGTGGCTCAGTAGGTTAAGCATCTGGCTTTGGTTCAAGTCATGATCTCATGGTCTATGAGTTCGAGCCCCATGTCAGGCACTGAGCTGACAGCTTGGAGCCTAGAGCCTGCTTTGGATTCTGTCTCCCTTTCTCTCTCTCTGCCCCTCCTCCATTCTCTCTCTCTCTCTCTCTCTCTCTCTCTCTCTGTCTCTGAAATAAACCTTAAAAAATTAGAATAAGATTCTTCTGTCATCTGGAATAATAAAAAGTAAGGTAAAGAGCAGAATCATCAAACAAATGAAAATAGTGGTGTCACCAAAGATAATAATGGTGGCGTGGTGAGCAATAATTGAATCAGGATATTTTTGGATGTTAGAAAACCAACAGATTTACCAATAGATTGAAATGGGTAGGGGTATGAGAGAAGGAAAGGAGTCCGAGATGACTCAGCATATTTTAGAGTGAACTTATAGAAGAATGAAGGCACCATTTGTTCAGATGGTGAACACTGTGGGAGAAGACACTTGGCAGGAAATCAGAAATTCTTTGACATGTTAAGTTTAAGAGTCTGCTAGACATCCACTCAAATAATAGTTCCTACCTTCTGGTGGTTGGTAGAAACATTGAATTATCAATTTGGCAGTTTTCAGTATTTAGATGGTTCACCAGACTGGAAAACTTTATGGAGGAATCTTCCACATCCTGTTGGAACTGACATACACAGTCATAAAGTCCAGACTGATACTAATATTGATCCATTATTTCATAGATTAGATATCCTTATTCCCATGCAGGATTAAGAGATAATAAAACTGACATATTGGCATCTATTTATTCTTTGAATTGATAGCTCTACAGCGTGGCCTATTTACAAAATGGCATCTGTATCTACTATTTTTCTTTTGGCCTGGGCATATTCACAATTTGATTTTGTGGAAACAGTAAATTGTTAATGCTATTTGGTTACTTGAAGAAAATCTTGCTTGAATGTAGTTTGTTTCTCTAACGCTCTAATAAGGTGTTTCTCTTGATAAGCGCTGCTATGTGCCACAAATAACGTGCCCTGACAGAAAGAAAGAAAGCAGAAGTTGCCGTTTATTGAAGTAAGCCAATGGCTTTGCTCATTCTATGTTTAAACAGAGCACATTACAATTGACTTGATGCTTACATCACTTTCAACTTGCACACACAAGTGCAATTACTGCTGCCTGAACCATGTTTCTTTTCTAGACTCAATAGTGCAATTTAAACCAGATTACCTAATGTAAATTATGAGTGCCTAATCTCCAGAAAATACAGGTTAAAAGATCTTTATGGTAGACCCTCGGCATAGAAATTCTGCATCAGCCAACATAGATAAAGAGACCCGATCGTCAAAAGGAGTTTAAGAGATGGGAATGCCGAAGATCACTTTCCTGACTTCTTTTCAAACCAGTGAAAGAAGTACAAATTGAAAAAAAAAAAAAAGTACAAATTGAAGGATTCTATTTAAAAACTCTATGGAGCTAACTCATAATTTTTTAAAGACTCTTTGTTGCTAATATATATTCTCCTAGTTTTTCATAGTGCTTAGAAAGTTTTTCAGTGTATACGTTGCTAGACTTCAGGAATTGGGGGAGGGGAAAAGTGCACATGGACAAATCAAGGTCATCATTAACATTTAACACCCTGAGAGAAAGATTGTAATTCACTTCTTCACCCTTCCCTCTCTATTTAGCCCTGGTGGAGCTTAAGAGGGCAATGAATTAAATTTATTCCAGACAGCCTGGGGTTTTAGCTACCGTGAGTGACAGGCTGGTGTTGGAAGCAACTATGAAAGGAGTATGCCAATCTGAGCCTGTACTCCACCGGCACAAGGCAAATGAATGAAAGTTAAATATACATAAATTTAAAACCAGCAAGTTCATGGTAGTGTGACTAAAATGTTTAAGGTTAAAATATTA
Organism: Suricata suricatta; assembly: GCF_006229205.1. Taxonomy (NCBI): domain Eukaryota; kingdom Metazoa; phylum Chordata; class Mammalia; order Carnivora; family Herpestidae; genus Suricata; species Suricata suricatta. The sequence continues at coordinate 120,068,196 of NC_043700.1, read as the reverse complement.
ATTTATATACTCTTATCTGAAAGTTTCAAACTTGTGAACTTGCGAAAATATTTAATATTTTGTTGTACCAAAGTTTATAAGAAATACTTTAGTAAAAGCTAATATGTATCTGCATAAAGCACAAAGCTGTGTTACAATTCTATTTAATTATGGCATGGCTCTGTGCAAAGATGCCGCAGCATTATAATAAAAGCCACCAGATGTCACTGTAACAGATTATATTCAAGCATATGCTAATCTGAGAATATGTGAACTTTTCATTACTCAGTTTAAAGAAAATCTGGTTATAATTTTGCCATCAAGGAAATATTTTAATTGGTCTTTGTTACCTTGTATGGAATTTTTTCCCCATGGTTTTTAACTTCTCTACAATTCTCTTTAGGATGTTTGTTATAGTGACTCTAAGCTTAATTAGGAAGTAGGAAAACTTTTCAGAAGGTTTACAATATATGAGTTGCTGTCAGAAGTTTTCCTTTGAAAGACTCTATATACAAATAAGGCGATTTCTTATCTTCTCAGAAAAGTTGAAAAGTGGGTTGGTGTGCAGGTGAGCCAAATATTCAGTAGGGAACTGGCCCTGCCAATCTTTCTGCCTTTTCACTTCTATTTAGAAAACTAGCTGTTTCTTACACTGTGCAGAAAAGAAAATGATTAGTTTGGCACAAAGATAACACATTTCATGCCCCACAGCACTCACTATTATGCTACACAAGGGAGATCAAAGATAAATTGATATATTTGAGCAAAATTTTGTCTACTCTGTTTCTTATACACAGGCTATGTCTCCCTTTACACAGTAGCATCATGTAGACAACACTTCTACCTATTTAGGCTCTAAGTGAAACAAAGGATTTAATAATAAGAATTTCTGTCTAGGAACCAGATTAAGGTGATAATTTTGGAGTATACTAGTGTTTGGGACATCTGGCAATTCACATCATATAAGGGAGAATTTATACTATTTAAAAACAGAGGTTTATCTAGTGATATGATTGTGATATTTGATGATATTTGATGTGATATTTGCCTGACTAAAATAAGGGTCTCAGAGAGGCGCCTGATAGGCTCAGTTGGTAGAACATGCAACTCCTGATCTTGGAGTCATGAGTTCGAGCCCTATGTTGGTATAGAGTTTACCTAAAAAGTAAATGAGTAAATTTTTAGGAAAATATAAAATAATCTCACAGAACCTTAGATGCAGTACCATTTGAAGAATTTTTTTTTTGAGAAAAGACTGTGCAGTCAGATGGAAAGGGATTTCATGTCTTTATAGGTACTAGTTAAATCCTACCAAAATGATGTTGATATATGTTGCTATAGATCAGTAAAATCTGCATAGAAAAGGGAGGAAAACGCAGGGAAGTTTTGAGAACTGAAAATGTCCCTATCTGACACAGGAACAAGTAGTAACAGCCACAGAACCTGTCTGTGTGCTTATGCCGTTATGGAATGCTGTTCAACATGTGGAGAGCTTGCCCCTCCGCTGTCTGCCCAGGGCAAGGATGAATTATCCAGGTAAAATCAAGTTCCTTCTTCAGTAGATGCAAAATATTTTTCCCATGAGATGTCTAATAGTCTAGGCAAAAAGTCGTTGTTCAAAGAACTTAGAAACTAGCCTGACATTGTCAAATATAATTTTTAAATAAGCTTTAACGGTAGTAAAGAAAAGACCCTTATGATTTTTTTGGAAACATTATCATGAAGCATATCAGGAAAATTTTTCCATTATAGTTTTCTTTATTTGAAGAAATAAAGGCAGTGAAGAGCCCACCATTTTTTTTCTTCACTGGAAAGTCTTCTAGCTTAAGGCAGTTGTGCTTAAATTCCCCAAATGATGATTATTAACAATAAAAAAAATCAGTAATCGAGACTGGACTAGATTCCACTTATTGACCTACTTGAAAAGACTTAATATCTGTTTCTGGTCCCTTGGGCTTCACAGTCTTTTCACTGGGGCGAGGGGTTGGGGGGCAGGGATGAGGCAGGGAGAGCCATCCTGCACACTCTGGTTAAGGACAAATGTCTCTGATCTCCACTTGCATTTCCCATTGTCCTTTTGGTTGTTGCTGTGGTTTTGTTCAGGACCTAGTCTTGGCGATACACATTGTAACAAATTAGGGAAATTTGAACAGAACACCGTACATGCTTAGAAATTAAGCTGAAGTGCTTCCCAGATTAACATCTGCTTTGGTCTTAGAAGATAAGGTTGCAGCTGACCATACAGAGAACGAGTAACTTTATCACTTTAGAGTCAACTTCTTTTCATTTTCAAGTATGTTGAATGAGGGAAACAATGGGGTTCTAAATTCAAGTTGTTAGCTTACTTGGTACAAAGCACAAAGTCCAAGATGTCCCTAATCATTAATTATACTTGTTTTATCTTATTAGGTCCTCTTGGCTGTCTTTGCTGTGCTTTCCATTCTTCTCCATGTCATAAGACCAGCCTTGATTACCTCTGGAGCCCAAAAATGTAGACCTATTCTCCACACTCTGCTTATCTCCTTTAAACTCATATCTACTTTGAATTATAGGCATATGTGTACAAGAAAGCATAAAGAAAAGGGAAAATCTTTAAAGGATCACATCAAGAGGTGAGGATGAATAGTCAGCATATTTTACTGTATACATTGTCATGTATATCATGCTGCAGCATGCTGTCTTAGTTCAGTTGGTGGAATCTATCGTTTTCCACACAATTCCATTTGTAATGGAGTTTCAACAAGTATGAGGTTTAAATTTTTTTCATTTCTTACATCATTTACAATTATCATCCTTTACTTATTTTTCCCATGATTGCATCACAACTGGCCTGAAATATCTTACTGGTAAAAGTATCCCTTACCCAAGCTCTTCATTATATCTAGTTTCTTTGTGTTTTGGTAGCACACTGGGTTATCCATCTTGGGAACTGATTCCTGCTCATAAGTCATGTCAGCAGCTATGGGAGGCAGGTTTTCTCGTCCCGTTATCTGTTATTAATCCCTTCATTTTAGTTTGGGTTTAAAGTACAGTGGTCTAGGAATTCTAAATAGAAGAGACCATTGGGTACCAATGGGGTTGGGAGTTGGTTACTTCCTGTACTGTTGCCTGTCTGGCATTAATTCATTCACCAGATTAATCATCAGGCTATGTCTACACTTTCCAGCCAGCAACTTGTTTGCAAATTCACCAGATAAATAAAAAGAGATTAGGCAAGAAAGGAAAGGTGAAAAACTAATACACTGAAAATCACAAGCGCTCAAATTCCACTGACATATCAAATATATGGCAATCACCAACTTCTAAGAAAAGAAAACTCTAGGATGGAGGAGGAGCAGCTACATCTAAAATCCTGATTGCCATCCCTTGATTTCACCTTTCCCTTGGGAATTCCTACTATTTTCACCTGCCCCTGTTATGAGAGCCACTAGTACAGGTAGAGGGGTTACTGATTCTCACACGATTGATACAACGCAGGATTATCAGACATGAAATTACTCAAGGCTAGAAGAATCTTCAAAGTGAGATAAAATGGCACCATACACAGTAATCATTAAAATTTATTTTTTTAATTTTTTAAATGTTTTTTATTTATTTTTGAGAGACAGAGAGAGACAGCATGAGCAAGGGAGGGTCAGAGAGAGAGGGAGACACAGAATCTGAAGCAGCCTCCAGGCTCTGAGCTAGCTGCAGCACAGAGCTGGACATGGGGCTTGAACCCACGAAATGTGAGATCATGACCTGAGCCGAAGCTGGACGCTTAACCAACTGAGCCACCCAGGCACCCTAATCATTAAAATTTAAATTACCCAAATGCCATTTTGAGATCTTTTGAGCCATGCTATCTAGTACAGTAGCCATTAGCCACAAGTGACTACTAAACACTTGAAATATGCATAGTCTCAACTGAAATGTTACTACAAGTATATAATGTATGCTGTATTTCACAAAAATAATGTAAAATACCTCATTAATAATTTTATATTAATTACATATTAAAATGATATTTTTAACATAGTAAGTAAATTTAAAATATAGCATTAAAGAATTTCTAGAAAATCCCAGGCCTCCATTTACTCCCTGAGTGGCTGTGGACATATTATTTAAACTCTGTCTCAGCAGCTCCAGCTGCAAAGTGCCCACCTGCATCATATGGTTGTTGTGAAGATTAAATTAAATACACTTATTTGTCTCACTCATAAGAATGATGATGATGACTAGTACTATTTATACTCCAGTATTATTTATCTCTCAATTCCTACTATGCAGCGATTCTCCTTGGTGTTCTTAGATTCATCACATTGAAGCTTAAGAGAGTAAATCTGCAGGGTGCCCAGGTGGCTCAGTTGGTTGAGCATCCGATTTCGACTCAGGTCATGACCCATGGTTCTAGGAGTTCGAGCCCCGCATCTGGCTCTGTGCTGACAGCTCAGAGTCTGGAGCCTGCTTTGGATTCTGTCTCCCTTTCTCTACTCCTGCCCCACTCATTCTCTCTCTCTTTCTCTCTCAAAAATAAATGTCAAAAAAAGAAATAGTATTCCTAGAAATTTAAAAAAAAAGAGTAAAAAAATGTCATGAACATTCAGTGGGATTCCCTCACCTGCCTACCTCCATTCTACTTTAGTTTTCCCGAATGACTGACACCCACAATAATACCTTTTCAAAAGAGACCAAGCCTGATAATGAGGACATAACCTTCTTACAGGCCATAAATGGGTGGTGAATTAATTTTGGAAATACATGCATATAGATATGGGACATATAGATATAATTGGTTCACTGTGTAAGTTAGCAACATAAATCCCTTGATACCGAAGAGGGAATTTGACATAAACTATCACTGACTAGCGCAACTGAATATGTCACTAAATAAACAGTTTTGTCTCATTTTTATTTTTTTAATGTTTATTTATTTTTGAGAGAGACAGAGAGCAGGGGACAGGCAGAGAGAAAGGGGGACAAAGGAGCCAAAACAGCCTCTGTGTTGACAGCTGAGAGAGCCCAATGCAGGTCTTGGCCTCATGAGCCATAAAATCATGACCTGAGCCGAAGCTGGACGCTTAACCACTGAGCCACTCAGGTGCCCCCCTTTCATTTTTTAAATAGAATTTCCTGATATAGTCCAATATTCAGAATCAGAATCAAAATAAAGAATGTCTGTTAACAGAAAATATCACTCTACCCATAAAAACAAAACAAAGCAACAGTCGTTCATTTGGAATGCTTCATGCAATTTTCTTTGCCAAGCCTGAAACAAGCATAAAATAGGAGAGTACTAAACTCATAGCGACTGAAATAACAAAGAAGAGAAAATTTCTTCTGAACAACTATAGAAAGAAAAACCCAAATATGAAGGTACTAATTAAGATTGAAGGTACAAGTTTGAGTATGAAAAAGGACATTATCTCACTAACCAAAATTCTTAGTTCTAAAATTAGTATAGAGCTCTAGAATTTGAAAACAGGCACTTTAATGCATATTAATATTAAATGAAGTACTACTTTACTTGATACATGGCCCCAAGGGATAGTACAGAAGATAAAGTTTGGAAGGGGGTCTCAACTAACTGATGGATACTGGATCTATAATATGATTTTTTAAAATAAGGATGCTTTTGAAATTGCTTTGAGGACTGCTATACTCTCCCTCTTAAACGTGCTATAGTGTCATGATTAGTGTTGCAAAGGCTCATATCTTGGAATATGGTCAGCAACTACCTGATTAACTATAGCAGAAGAAACAGAAAGGGGGTATTTAGACCTTATAGTAGATTTTACAGAGGCAGACCTCGGCTGTAGGAATGAAGAAGAAATGTCCTTGAGCTATCGGCTGGGGTAGACACAGATAGGGCAAAGGCCACCAGGTAGGAGGTTTCAGGTGTTGTAACACGTTTCCCAATAGACAGACGGGACTCTGTAGGCATATGGTGGTATATCCTGGAGAAAGCTATGTAGCATCTAAATCAGAGGCCAGTGGTTATAGGAGAGGGGCATTACAAAACTTGCCCAGTAGATAGGAACTGAATTCTAGTTTCTTTAGTGGCATGGAAGAGGAAGAGAGAAAAGGCTAGTAAGAGTAAGGCAAAGCATCAGTCTTAAATGGGTTGTGGCTCTAGGCTAGTGGTTCCCAATTGGGAACCATTTTGTCCGTAGGGACAATTGGCAATTAGTGAAGACATTTTTTATCATCACTGTTTGGGAGTAGAGTAGAGTGTGCAAATGGCATCTAGAGGGTAGAAGCCAGGGATTTCCAATGTTTATAGTAGGACTATCAACAATAGCCAAAGTATGGAGAGAACCCAGATGTCCATCGCTGAATGAATAGATAAAGAAGATGTGGTATATATATATATATATATATATACAATGGAGTGTATATATATATACAATGGAGTATTACTTAGCAATCAAAAAGAATAAAATCTTGCCATTTGCAGTTATGTGGATGGAACTAGAGGGTATTAGGCTAAGTCAGATAAATTAGTCAGAGAAAGACAAATATCATATGACTTCACTCATATGAGGACTTTAAGACACACAACAGATGAATATAAGGAAGAGGAGCAAAACTAATATAAAAACAGGGAGGGAGGGGGACAAAACATAAATATGGAGAACAGAGGGTTGCTGGAGGGGTTGTGGGAGGGGGGATGGGCTAAATGGGTAAAGGGGCATTAAGGAATCTACTTCTGAAATCATTGTTGCACTATATGCTAACTAACTTGGATACAAATCAAAAAAATAAACTAAAAAAAAAAACCCAGGGATGCTATTCAACTTCTCACAATGCATTGGATAGCCCCCCAAAATAAATAATTCTGTGATTCAAATTTTTAATAATAGTGCTGTTTATAAACTCTGCTCTAGGCAGATTTCCAAGACAAAACATGGATAAAGAATGGTAACACAGAAGTCAAAACTGAGTTATAAGGTGGGAACCATGTGTTGGCACAAACCTGACTCAAAAGAGAGCAGGGCCAACCTCTGTGATGTGACTCTACATCCTCAGGGGTTAGGCCAGAACTCCCCTGAGGCAGTGTGGTGTAGAGGAGAAAAAGCAAACCTGCATCTAAGAGTAAGTATCTGTGGCTTGGGACATCTGGGCAGCTCAGTCGGTTGAGCATCTAACTCTTGATTTTGACTCAGGTCATGATCCCAAGGTTGTGGGATAGAGCCCCACATTGGGCTCCATGATGAGAATGGAGCCTGCTTAAGATTCTTTCTCTCTCTCCCTCTCCCCCTCACCCTTGTTCTCACTCACTCTCTCTCTTCCTCTAATGTTAAAAAAAAGAAGGATCTGTGGCTCACAAGTTCCATAAGGTTGACTTCTGTGTATATAAAACTGACATAATACCAGATCAAGAGATATTGTGAAAGTCATATAAACTAATATATCTAAAATGCCTACCACAGTACTTAGAACATCACAGCAGCAGAGCTGCAGGAAACTTGCTGCACCTAATGTAAAATCAACAAAATATTCTATGTCTTAATCTAATGAACATGTGTAAATACTCATACTCGTCTTCTTCGGCCCCTCAGCAACACTGGATTCTGAGTGTTACTTCTTTCTTTTAAAATTTGTTGCTGGCTTCCATAATCCTGAACTTTCATGGGTCACTTTCTCATTCTCTGACAATCTTGAATCTCCACTTTAGGCTCCTCTACATTTATGTGTGCTTTATATTTTGTTGTAGTTCAGGCCTTCTTCCCTCCCCTTCCCTAAGCACACTCTTTCTAAGTAAGCTCATGTGCCCATTCTCATTGCTTACTGACCATTGATAGCTCTAGTGTAGCTAGTATTTTTAGTATATTTCAGAAGTACTTCAGCTCAGTATTTCCAAACCAACTTCATAAGCTCTTTTTTGTTTTGTGTCCCTCTTCTAAACCAAGGAATGATAAGGCTGTTCATGCAATTACTCCAACTAAAAGTCTGGAAGTCCTCAGTTCTTCCCCCTCCCTCATTCATCACATGAGTGGTATTAAATTCTTCCTGCACTGACTCCTGGTGTCTCTCTGCCACCTCTCTTTTTTCTTTTTCCTTTTTTTTTTTAAATTAGTATAGTGATTGTTCTAAAGTCTTTGCACTGCTCACTCCATTTTGATGGCTCTGGACTGCTCTGAGGACAAAGTTTTAACTCTTCACACAAATTATGAATCCCTGACTCTGTCCCCAGCCTCATTCCTTGAGGTCCAAGCAAACAGATCTTTCTATTTCTTGATTCATGAGTTCCTCGCCTTCAGTCCTTCCCAGAGACCATTTGCTCTTCTGTTTGCATGGGACACTTTCCTCCATCCTCCCCTGCCCCCACCATCTCCCAACTTGTTTGTATAGGTCTTTGTTCAGCTATGAATTCCTCAAGCCAGCCCTTGGCTGGGTGCTCACCACCAGGCTCTCCAGGCTGAGGAAAGCACCTTGCTCCTCTGTTCTCACGGCAGTCCCAGGGCTGCATTGTGCTCACTGCTCCCTTGTCTGTTTTTTCAACTAGATGTGCACAAGCTCCACAGGGGCAGAAATGGTGTCTCCCTCGTTCACTCATAACTCCACTGCCCAGCACATTGTTCAGTATATAAATAAATGAATAAAAAGATTTCAAATACATGAAGATGACCTCTCATCAGCCAGAAAGCAGGGGGTCTATTAACTCTATATCCTGCAGGATTCTTCTATGATGCCTATAAGCGTATAAGAAAGTTCTAGGTTAATTTTAATTAAAAATTCCCTTTTTTTCTCAGTGGTTCCATTCCTGCTTAACCGTGGAACTTGCTGAGCCTAAAGCATATGCCCAGAGAATTTTCTAAGAAACAGAGCTACATCCACAGAGAAACTTTGCCTTTCAGATCAGTAATTCTAAACACTAGAAAGTGTTAGGAAGATAGTTCCTCAGCTCTTGCTCTGAAAGGAAAGCACATGTTCCCGTGTTTGGACCCATGATTGTGCCCTTACTCAGCTGAGTCTCAAATGCTTGACCCAGGGCCAGGCATGTAGTAGGTACACAAGTGTTTACACTTCAAATAAATTATTTAAAACTCAGAAGAGATTCAAACTGTTTTTTTTTAATATTTTATTTATTTTTAATTGTTTAGTTTACTTATTTATTTTGAGAGAGAGACAGAGGTGGGGAGGGGCAGAGAGGGAGGGAGACACAGAGAATCCTAAGCAGGCTTTTTGCTGTCAGTGTAGAGCCCAGTACAGGACTTGAATTCACAACCATGAGATCATGACTTGAGCCGAAACCAAGAGTCAGACCGCTAACCAACACCCAGGTTCCCCGCAAACTTTTTCATAAAATTTTAGAGGTATTTTTTATTTCCCTATAATCACAAAGCTACAATGTATAGAAGATATAGGTTCTCATCAGATTTTTTATGACATTTCCAAAGTTCTTAGGTATTTTGATAACAAATTTATTTGAAGCATTATTAAAATATGATCAATAGCCAATAGTGTACCATTTAATTTAAGACATTTAATAATATTTAAATTTATTGCATTAGATTTTTAGTAAAATAAAGATTACTATGCATTATCAGCTTTGATATTTTTTTCTTCTCAGGTCAGTAAATGTAATTATAATCGATAATGTTGTCATCTATGAGCAAATACTGATCTCCATATATGTAGAAGTGATCTTGAACCATTATAACCTTGGAAGAAAGTACATCTTTATATAATGGAAACATCACAATAAAAAATGAATAATATACACAGAAGAGTAACTTCTACATTTAAAATAGCAGTTTGGTTACCATTCAATTATAATCACCTTCTATCACCTTCTATATAAATGAAAAGTAAAAGATAGAAACTTTGTTAACTTTTAAGAAAAATTTTTTAAAAGCATGTTCATGAGTAGAGTGTTTTATTTTATAAACCACTCTCTTATTTGTTGTCTCATTCTAGACCTTTTATATGAACATAATTCCTTATTAACCAAAACTGAACTACTGTATTATTTACAACACCTTTATTTTTGTTTTTAAGGAGAAGCCTGTGAGGTTGATGGAGTTAAAATGAGATGTGTTGTGAAATATGGTGCTTAATATTCCAAAGAAATATGTAACTAAAGCTGATAAGATTAAAATCATTTTCCATCGCGGCTGCTCATATGCCATATGTTAAGAAGTTCCCTATATGGAAACACTTAGGTCTAAAAGAAGTATATATCATATTACAACCCTCTTAAAGTTTTCATTCAACAAACAAACAAACAAAAAGAAATCTGATGCTTGAATTACAGGTCAGTGAAACAGTGAAGGCCCGTGGGTCAAGCACAAAGAAGTCACAGTGAAGTTGAACTTCACCGGTCCCTGACTCCCACTCGCTGCACATAGCCATAGTTCGCATACGCTTTCCACACAGTTGGTAGCAATCAGATACATATTTAATGTGGTTTCATTATATCCTATAAGTGCTGGCAATAGAATAATCTCCCCAGGGTATTCAGTGAATAATAGAAAAGAGAAAATGATGAGCACATTTAACACATGCACCCACAACCTCATGATAAAAGGCACCGTTTCCCCCATACAGCACCTGTTGTCATGGCTGCTTTAATTACTTTTCATTGTAGTCAGCAGCCTGCAATATTTATCACGGAGCCTATAATTTCCCTAATCCAAAACTGACATCTACCCAAGTGACTCGAGAAACTGCAGTTTTACTCACCTCTCCTACTTCTGTGCTTAACTTGAAACATTAAAAGTGCTAAAGGCAATATCTTCCAAGCGAGCTTCATTAGGTGAGGAGAATAGGTGTATTTAAGGATTATTCGCACAACATTCAAAAAGCGATGTATCACAAAAATTTTTTAACTGAAATAGGAACAGAAATAATTTCATTATTAGATATTAAGGTGTTCACTGTGCTATAGCAAAAGATACAAGTGAACTTAAAGGTTTTTTTACATAGCACCAACTGAGAATATATTCAGTCAATTTCTAGGACATATTCTTGTTTACTACAAAATTAGGTTTCACTTTTGCATCTCCTTTTCCAGTGAATTATTAGTTATAATTCCCAGGCTTTGGCTCTGTTCTTTTGATATTGAAATGTGTTGTAATCTAGAATAAAGTTTTGCTGTTTCTTTGGATGAAGATCCAAATGAGTTATTTTAATCTTATTTATTTAGTAAAAATGCACTTATATCTACATCTTTCATATTACTATATTGCACTGTTGTAATGCTATGTTTAATATTCATAACAATCCCATCAGGTAGCTACTATAATTTCCTTTACTTTACAGTTGAAGAAACTGAGGTACAGAGAGATCAAGCAATTTGCCCGATCGCTACGGTCAGTTAGTGGCAGATATGGGATTCAAACTCAGGTAGATGAGCTTCAGAATCTGTGTTGTTAACCTCTATAGACAAAAGCCAATTTAGTTTCATAGAAAGGTCCTTATGAATAGAAAAATAATTTTACATAAACTTCATTACTTCAGTTTGTGAGAAGACCAGTTCCAATGATTACTGTATTCCAGAGTCAAAAATATATTTTATATAACAACCAAGTAAGCACTCATATCCACATACTGACACAAACATAGCCAACACAACAGTTTCACAAATGAAGATCACCCTTATGGCGCCTGGGGGGCTCAGTCCTTTAATGGTCTGACTTCGGCTCAGGTCATGATCTCATGGTTTGTGGATTCGAGCCCCGCATCGGGCTCTATGCTGACTGCTTAGAGCCTGGAGCCTGCCTCAGATTCTGTGTCTCCCTTTCACTCTGACCCTCCTCTGCTTGCACTCTGTCTCTCTCTGTCTCTCAAAATGAATAAATGTTAAAAATGTTTAAAATTTTTTAAAAATTACCCTACTGCAAACAGTTTTAAAATGCTGCTTAGGACCAGGTAATTTGTTTCACAATTCACTGTGTTCTCATACCCATTAAAATTATCTGGGGAGATTTTAAAACTAAGGAATATGTAAGCCCCACTTCAACCAACTAACTTAGAATCTTTGGAGAACAGCCCTTTAAAAGCTGTCGCAGCCATACCAAGAAGCTGCCATGGTTGGGAATCTTGGCGCTACCGAGTCTAATACATTCAGCGGGTGAAACACATAGGAGCAGATGAAACTGACACGATGCATTGGTGTTATTTCCAGATGAAAATAGGACTGTTGTGTGCAGGACATTTTGACTTTTTTTCAAGAGACACATCAGTTGTGTATGCTAGACAGATCTAATACTTTTTTTTTTTAATGTTTATTATTGAGAAAGAGAGAGACAGAGCATGAGCAGGAAGGGTTGGGTGCAGAGAGAGAAACATAGAAGCAGGCTCCAGGCTTTGAGCTGTCAGCACAGAGACTGACATGGGGTTGGAAATAATGGACCAGAAGATCATGACCTGAGCCAAAGTCCAATGCTTAACCACTGAGCCACCCAGGTGCTGAAGACCTATTAAATTCTTAGAAATGTTAAAATATTTTTTTACACGCAGATAAATATTTGCTCTTCAATCTGCTACCATGCCCAATATAACCTTTCTTCATTGACACCTTAAATAGATTTAAATATAGAACATTATCAGTTAATGGACCTTGACTCAACAAGATCTATTTAAATGGACAATTAAATTGTGGAAAGGAAACAGTGGCCTTTTGACCAAGATTGGATTAAAATGAGTGATTTTTGTTTTAGCTTACACAAAACATGTTGCCTGATTAATTTTATAGCTGAATTTTCCTCCTTTTATTCATATCCTTTCTTGCCCCCAAATCTGGTGTTTATCTACAATCACAACTAATTGCAGACTAATATTTAGTTTATCATGAACTAATTTAAAATTTGGAGTCTGAACAATGAAATAACTTATCAAACAAATGCTGTGGCTGCTAAGTGTGCTGGGTAACCAGTTCTTAGAGGATAAGACCAGGGGCTGCTGCTGCCCACTGAGAGGTGGGGTGACTGAAACGGGGGGACACCCCACTTCACATACTGAAGGGGAGGGAAGCCACTGACTAGATGCACGGAGAAGGTTGCTAAAATGGGACCAATGGGACAGGATTTGAGTCAGGTGTTTGTGTTAATGGCTATAGGCATGGATATGGGTCCCAGATGTGTTAATGCGATTTTTTTAATTTGCTTTTGATTTCCTATCATTGGTCCTTTTTTGTTGTTTGCGATCTTACGGTTTTAACTTAAAGCGGCAACACTTTTCTATTCCCCAGTCAGCGCTCCTGTGTTCTCCATAGAAAATGACTCTTCCAGACTGTGACAATTTTCTTCACCTTTCAGTTGTGTATCTTCATCCCCTGGAGAATCACATGACCTTCAGTTGCCAACATGTCCAGTCTCCACTTTAGAACTCATTATTACTCGCCTCCCTGGTTTCTTCTCTCTTAAGTCCTACTCATTCACTATAGGCTCTTTTCCCTTTCCCCTCAAGTCATCCTAACCTCTGACTTGCCAAGTTCAATATCCTATTTCCAATGGAACCTCTCTTTTGCATAGTGTAATAATATATCTCACCAATTTACATTAATTTGTCTCTCTTTTTTTTTTTTTTTTGAAAAAGAGAGAGCACAAGCAGGTGAGGGGGCAGACAGAGAGAGACAGAGAAAGGGAACCTTAAGCAGTCACCATGCTCAGCATGGAGTCCATTATGGGGCTTGATCCAATGACTCTGGGATCATGACTTGAGCCGAAATCAGGAGTTGGATTCTCAACTGACCGAGTCACTCAAGCACCTTTAATTTGTCATTTTTGTTGATTGCCTTAATCTGAGCTAAAATTTTCCTTCATCCAATCTACAAAGAAAGGTTTTGGTGAACAAATTAGTAGTAAAAATACCACATGTGAGGACATTTTAAACCTGCTTAATTACCATAATCTATTCTAATGACTTCAACACAAAACTTTTTAAATTAAGACAGTGCTGCTGATTATACCACAAAAACACCAAAATAATTTTCTGGAGAGATCCTTCTTTAGGAGGAGTTTACTAGCATGATTACAAATTACTGTAAGTACTTAAAAGTTAAAGTACTGTTTTTCTTCTATTTTATTAATTTATTATGGACCTTGTCTATAATTAATCCATGTTGGTGATACTTAACTGCTTTTACAAACGGTAAGCTTTTAAATAGAACCACTTAGTTTTTAAAGAAGTATTCCAAGGAGGAAAAAATTTATTTTATGTTTCTTCTCTCCTTCAAAATAGCCATCTCACTATAATCCTCAAACGTGTGTGAATTTCTTGTGTCAGTTACACCTCCGTGAACAGAAGGGCTACCACTAACTTTCCTTCCTGACAAGTCTGAATACCTCCCAAAACCTGAAAAAATACTTGAAAGAGCACACACACACACACACACACACACACACACACACACGCACACACACACACATACACACAAATAAAAAACAAAACCAAAAACAAAATACCAGGCGAGCCAAGCTCTTTCGGGTTTTTTGTTTGTTTGTTTGCCAGGTTTGTGAGAATAGGGTGAGCTCCTCTAACATCAGTAGAGTCTCTGTTAAGGCAGTAAGAAAGTATGTATTGTGCCCTCCTTATGCTGTGCTTTTATGCTCTCCCACAATTCTGTCCTCTAATCCCAGAGTAGCTCTGAGGAAGACTGTGGGTGTGTGTGACTTCTAGATGTTACCAAACACCTCCAGAACAGCTGGGAATGCTTGGCAAGAATTTGAGATACCAGAACACTCGGGCTGTCTTCCGACCCACCTTTGTTGTCATATACGGCTATGATCACCCCTGCTCATCAAACTCTGTACCCATGCATACGTTCAGGGGGGATTCCTTTGCTAAAAGCAGGTTTCTGCATTCACCTTGTCCTTGGTAATGCAGTTTATGAGGATGAGAAAACCTGGGAGACACCTGGTATTAGATGCTCCGTTCTGGAAACTAAGACTAGGAGTAAATAGGTGTTCAGAACAATTGTAAAATTTAGGTTGGCTTTACTGTTGTAATAGATAACATACATAGGAGATACATCTCTTTCACAGCATTTTGATATCAGGAATGGTGTAACTGGAAATTGACAGTTAGGTTTGTTTTATTTCCTCCAGTGTGTGGTGGTTTAAGATATTTTATTTTGGTTTCCTTTAGTTTGGGTTTTAACTACAAATTAATCTACATTAAAAAAGGAAGCTTAAAATATTATCATCTAAGTCAGAGTTCCCCAACACTATTGGCATTTTGGACTGGAGACAAAATTGCCTCAGTTGAGAACCACTGATCTAAGGCATAGAGAAATCAATAGTATTGAAGAATAATCACTCCCCCGCCCCTTATTTCTTCCAAATCAAAGTTGCTGTTAAAATTGTTTAGGAAAATAATTCAGGATATGCAGTACAGAGATTATTTCATTTTGCATGAATTACATCACCGTTACAGATGAAATTGAACTTTTTTCTTTATGTCAGTGTGGGCTACTTGAATAATATCCCCCACCAAAGGGGCACTTAGGATTTTGCTTTGCAAAAATCCTAGCAGAGCAGCCTGGGATGGAGTACAGGAATATGACGGCCATCATTGAGAATGACGGTAATGATAATTTTAGCAAGTTCAAGATAGAATGATCCACATGACTAAGACTATCAATATTATTATGCCCATTGCGGAGACTGCCATTTCATATTTTGACATTACAACTTTAAAATCAGTTGTGAATAGTCCGAGACAAGGTAAATATCCGCTAAGGTGCTTCATTTTCTGTGGCTTAGTTTTTGGAAGAAGACCAGCAAGCAGAGCCTGGGAAAACCATGCTTGATTGCCATGAGGAATCCAGAGGAGGCACCAGGCACTCGCTTCATAATTCCATGACCAGATAACTGTAAATGGGCAATACCAGAAACCCTGGCCTTTAAGAGGAGGTAACCAAGGGCTTAAACTACTTGAAGATAGAGGTCTGGGTTACTCCACTGCAAGCATTCCAGGCTACTGAGGTGTCATCTGAAAAGAGAAATCTAGAATAGTTGGTGGAAGAAGAAGATATCAAGTAATAAATATAAATATGAGTCAAACTGCAAGAGATGAGTAGCTTGATTTGCTAAGATTCTGGGAAATTGCAACTGGCCACTAGTTTGAAGAACTGGGCTTGCATTTTTGCTCTCAGCAAAGGAATAGACTGTACTAGTTCATTTTAATGACTACTCTAGATTCACATATGTGCCTTGTTTTTCTGTCAGAACAGCTATGGCAGTGATTTGTATGTCACTGAGCCCGCTGGCTGCTGCTGTCACTGCCTCACACTGGGATGAGGCCCCTAACCACAGCTCCACGCTGGCTGGCCCAGGTCTGTGGGGCCTCTGGCTTCCCTAGCACGTGTCTGCAAAGGCCAGGTGATGCAACCGGAAGCACTGGGTAGTTAATGTCCTGCGAGACTTTACCCAGTGGGAGACAGAAGATAAGAAAGAGTTCTTCCTCTCTCTGGACAGAGTGTTCAGCCTTGCAGCAGTGTTACACCGCCTCTCCGACAGTGTCCAGTGGGACAGGCAACCACGGGGCCAGAAGATGCTGTGCCATGTAGCGCCCTCTTCTTCCTCTTTCCCTTTCTTAGTTTTTCTGTTCCCATCTTTCACTCATTTCCCTTTCTTTCCCATTTCCCCTCGTGTTCCCTTCCCTTTTTCTCTTTCTCCTCATCCTAAAAATTATGAGACTGACGCGCTGCCCACTGCGCTAAGAAGGCGATTCCTCATCCTAAAAATTAGATACAAAACCCATTAATGGAGGCCACACAACATATGCATTTGCACTGGGAGGGATGGGGGATAGGCTGAGGAGGAGGAAGGGGTTCAGGAAAGGCCCAGAGTACAGTTCTGGGGCCAAGCAGCAAGGAGAGCGCCGCGGATGGGGTGGGGGTGGAGGCAGTGATTTAAGACTGCCTACACACAAGTAGATTGTTCAAACAAATATATTTAGATGATGGGAGCCAGGCTTCTCACTATCAGAGACAGGAGTTACAAATACAGAAAACCAGATTAAACTCTGTGGTACTGGATTGAAATTGGAAATATGGGGATGAAATCATGGCTGAGAAGCTTTATAGATACAGAAATAAATATAGACATGAATGTGTGTGTGTGTGTGTGCGCGCGTGTGTGTGTGTGTGTGTGTGTTTTCTAGCTCTCGCCGCTGAGAAAGCCAAGGGGCTACAGTCCTCCAAGAGCAAGAAATACACCTAGGGCCCAGATATTGTTTTTTAAATATCATTCTTCACCATTAGAAGCCAGACTTCTTTGGAAGAATGACTAATTCCAAGGCAGGGGCCAAGAAAGTACAAGATGAACCTAGAACATAGTATTGTGCCAAAAAGTAAGGAAGTTCTTTAATTAGCGCTGATGTTTCACCAAATCACAGAAGCCAGCTTGAAGGCACAGAACACTGGCCAAATCTGGCACAATTTTAGCAACAAAATAAACAACAAATCCAGAGTCCATACTGATATAGTACATGAAGGAAAACATTTTGAGAAGCAACAAAATAATTACATTATATCAAAGCAACTCAACAAAATACTTATGACTCATGAAGTGTAAAAATGTAACTTATCATTTGGAGAAGTTGACAGGCACCCCCTTAATCAGATGATCAAAATTAACCTTACCAACAGTGTACAAATGAAGATTATGCACCATTTTAAAAATAAATAAATAAATAAATAATAACATAAAGATGCATTCTACCAAAACCCCACAACAAACAATAACAAACACACAAATTGTGCATTATTTGATAATTTGCAATGAAAAGAACACAGTGTCACCTCTGTGACGTTCCTACCGAAGACACATAATCTGAATCTAATTGTGAAGAACTATCAGACATAGATCAAGGAGGATTCTTCTAGATAGCTGGCCTGTAATCTTCAAAAATGGTATGGCCACGGAAATCAAGAAAAGACTGGGGAACTACTCCAACCTGAAGGAGGATAGAAACATGGCAACTTAATAGCAAGATGAGATGACAGATTGGGTTCTTTGACTACAAAGGACACAGCACCTTGGACTGCTGGTATCATTGAATGGAGTCTTGGGATCTGACGGCACTGATGGACCTGCAGTAAATTTGTTTTCAGTTTTGATGGTTATGTGATGCTTAGATAGGAGACTGCCGGTGTGTTGCAAGTGTACACTAAAGCGTTTGAGAGCAATGGACGTTAGGCTGGCAATATACTCTCAGCTAATTGGGGGTTGGGGGGAATGTCCCTTGCTCTGGTTTTGTAATTTTTCTTTAGCTTTCAAGTTGATTCAGAATTTAAAAAAAAAAAGAACAGCAGCAGCAACAGAAGCAGAAGCTGTGGCTGAGCTGATAATTCTCCCTTTGCATTTACTCTCCTTTCCTTTCTGATTCAGTCCATGTTCCCTTTTTCCTGTTTCCCTCAGGCTCTGTCTTCTAGGGAACTTTTTTTAAGTTACTAGGTGGCTATGAGACCTATGGAATGTGAACTCTTATGACAGGAAATCCAGTGGGAAGCCTCTATACTAACATATTTGTACTAAAACAGAAATTCAAGACACATCTTATCCCTGGTAAATTGCAGGTAGTAGCATCACCATCAAAAAAAAACCCTGAAAGATGTAGGAATGATGATTCTTATCACTTCCCCCATTTAACTTTTCCTGCTTGGCCTGTGCAGAAGACGGGGTTTTGAAGAACAACAATGAATTGTTATTGCTCTAACAATAACTTGGAAGTGTGTTTTTTCTGTTTTTCAATAACAGAGATAACCAGAAGCCATTTGCTTTCACCTGACACAGAAGCCGATGCATTTTAGGTATCTTCCTCTGGCCTTTATCAACTCTCCAGATCTTTGTCCAAAAGAGAACGTGATCATCTGATTGTCCCATTTAACAGTACTGAGTCCTAATGTGTCCTAATACTGACACGCTAGGTCAGAAGAAGCTTGTCACCTCTGCCGTGGTCCGGAGGAAGCCACCAGTCCAGCTACCTGAGACTTCCATGTTGTGAAGGAAACAATACATACAATATTATAGCAGAATGGTTACTACAAATATTGTTTATACCAAATATCTACATGTTCCACCACATTCCCCAGCCAGCATGTGTGCTCACGTGGATGGATAGAGGACTACTTTTGGCCAAAGAGTTATGCGGGGAATTCATCCTTGCCAATTCTGAGCCAAAGCATTCTGAGTCAGTGCATGGCCCTCGATCTCATTCTTGCCTTGTATCAGAAACCTGGAAAATACGTGTGGGATGGAAGTCTTGATCTGTGCAGCCCTGCTTGGAGGTATGGCTTTCCGCAGTAAAGAGCACACATTTGTATGTGAAACCAAGGAGACTTGGGTGGTGGTTTGTTAACCGGAATAGGATGGTCAGCCTGACTAAGACAAATATCCCACTGAACAACAAACAAACAATGCTCAAAGCCAAACAATATATTTTACATAGGAATTTCAGTGAAAGAAACTTGTAAGGAAACACAGTAAGGATCATTGTACATCACTGAAAATGGGGATAATGTGGAAAAAAGAACCTCTGTCTTTTCTGCATCTTTTCAATGCATCTTGACAATTTAATATGTTTAGATAATACTAGTGTAATGTACTTTTAAGGAACAATGTGAATGCGTGAAAAATACTAAAAGTAATGTGTTAACAAGTGACATATTTGGAGGTGTTTATCCATACTGCTGAAGGTTTTTTTCCAGAAGTTTTTTGCCAATGCACATTTCCTGTACCTGGTACGAGAGTATATGTCTCACCCCATTCTTGCTGGTGTTTATTCTTTTTTTTTAAAGTTTATTTACTGATTCTTCTAAATGCTTATTTATTTTTGAGAGTGCACAAGCAGTGGAAGAGAAACGGGGACAGAGGATCCGAAGCAGGCTCAGCACTGACAGCAACGAAATCAACCTGAGCCAAAGTCAGACGCTCAACTGACTGAGTCACACAGGTGCCCCTATTTATTGACTTTGAGTGAGAAAGAGAGACAGAGAGAGAGCAAGGGCAGGGGGCGGGGGGAGAAAGGGAGAGGATCACAAGTAGGTTCCTGTTGGGAGCTATTTGAACTCACCGGTAGAGTGAAA
Organism: Suricata suricatta; assembly: GCF_006229205.1. Classification (NCBI taxonomy): domain Eukaryota; kingdom Metazoa; phylum Chordata; class Mammalia; order Carnivora; family Herpestidae; genus Suricata; species Suricata suricatta. The sequence goes on along the minus strand of NC_043700.1, from coordinate 120,048,197 downwards.
ATTCCTGGTGAGGGTATGGCAAGTTTGCACGGTCTCTTGCCCCTCGATAGCCCTCAAAATCTACCCTCTTGAAACTTTCATTTCTGCTTGAGCACCAAACCTCAAAATACTTTGCTGACTAATGTCAGGAGCTGCCTGTCCCCCTGCCCTGTCCCTGAGATGTGACTGCACCTGGTCAGGGAAAAGATAAGTAAACTAGATACACCCTAATGCAACACATAATTTTCCCCTAAACAATATGGATAACTGAATACCTTCTGGGCCTGAATGCCTTTGCGATAGTCACTACTGCGATAAAATGTATCAGTCATCTTTGGGACTATGTGAGCAAGCATATCTCCTAAGAACCTGTTTTTCTGGGGACTTTCTCTTACCCTTACTCATAAAAAACTGAACTTTACTAAAGAATGCTGTTTGCCTCTTGGTTAAAGAAGGCTTCCTTGAGGCTAGACCTGAGGTTTTGTAAAAATACCTATGACACCCTGAGTGCCTGTGGCTAAAGTTGTAAAACTTATCTACGGGAAATCATTTACTGCCCTTGTACCTTTTGCCATAAATAAACCTTGAGAACCAGACAAGATGGAGACGCCTGCCGAATGGGCAGGGGTGCTTGTCTGGGGATCAGAACGAAAACGCAAGGCTCTCCCACTCTCTCTTTGGCCTGCGCCGCCATCCTGCGGGGACCCTGGCCCTGCAGCAGCTGGACTCCGGCAGGCTCCTTACTGTTAGTGCACAGCTTAGGTGGGACTCAAACTAATGGGTTCATGACCTGAGCCCAAGTCAAAAGTCAGACGCTTAAGGTACTGAGCTGCCCACGTGTCTTGTATATTCTTTATTTTTTATGATTTATAATAAAATAAAAAGTATCTAGTTTAATTTGTAGACCTTTGATTTTTGGTGAACTCAAATATTTCATGTATTCACTAGCCATTTTAATTTATTATTTTATGAGTTACATTGACATTTCTTCACTTGTTTACATATTAGGTTTCCGGTAGCTCTATTAGTCATTAAAAAATGGTTTTCCTATTTTGTACTTTGTCTCTTATTTTTATTTTATTTTTAAATTCAACGGCTTCTAATTATTGCAGTAAAATTATTTTTCTCCCTTCCTTTCCTTTCGGCTTCAGAAAAGCCTTACCAATCCAGAGATTGTATAGATACATCTACTGTAGTTGGGGTGGGGGGATATTTTTGGCATGTTTTTACAGCCAACATTTGATTGATCTGAAATGCATTGCAAGTATGACATAATAAAGAAAGTTAATGGTACTTTCCAATCATCTCAGCTCCATGTCTTTTCCCACTGATTCACAGTCCTACTGCTATATACATTATTGGGCAATCTATTCTGTTCCGTTGACCTATCATTTGGTTCTTGTGCCAGCCTAGCACATCACTCTAACCTGACAATATGTCATATAGCTTTTGCAGTAAGTGCGTCCTTCTCGCTTCCCATACTCACACATATTCTGGTTAATCTTTTCCAAAATTTCACAGCTGCCACTACCTAATTATTTTCTCAGATAAATTTTAGAATCCCATTGTTAATATCCAAAAATAAACTTCCATGGACATTTTAAGATTCCGTTAACTATGTTTCTATTTTTAATTTGTTCATTTTTTTTTCATTTCTTACATTTATTGGCTGGAAGTTTCTTTTGTGCTTTTGCTTCTTTCAATAGAAGATTGTGAATACATTTTCATATCTATACTCTGCCCTTTTCAATTCATTCAGTCATTCAACTTCATTTATAAAGCCCCTGCTGTAGGTGCAGGAAAATATTGTAATGGCAAAGTCTTTGCCTTGTGAAGATTATAGGCTAGTGAGATGAGACAGACCATAATAAACAGATGAATTTAAATGTATCTTTATTTAAGACAATAAACTATTTCACAATATGGTTGTCTACAATAAATTACCTTCCCACTATTGGTAATTATATATTTTACTAAATGCTGCAATCAAGTTTCTTTAGCATAAATCTTTATGAACTTGCACAATTATCACCTTAATATAAATTTCTAGAAGTGAGATGCTAGTTCAAATGATATGCACAATTTGTGTTTTGACATACGATGTCTGGTTTCCCTCCATATTGTTTATAATAATTTATACATCCAACAACGGACCTGTTTTCCTCTCCCTTGCAAAATTTGGGTTTGCATTTTCATCATTTCCAGTCTGGTAGGTAAAAGAATGAGTTCGTATTGTTTCCATTGCACTTCTTTATTCTTTTTTGATTTTTTTTTTAATTTATTTTTGAGAGAGAGAGAGAGAGAGAGACAGCTGGAGCAGGGGAGGGTCAGAGAGAGAGGGAGACACAGAATCCGAAACAGGCTCCAGGCTCTGAGCTAGCTGTCAGCACAGAGCCTGACGTGGGGCTTGAACCCACGAACCAAGATCATGACCTGAGCTGAAGCCAGAGGCTTAACCAACTGAGCCACCCAGGCACCCCATGCACTTCTTTATTCTTTAGTGATGTAGAACATATTTCCCTGGGTCTATTTTCTCTGTTGTAAAAGAGCTATTTATGTTGTCCATCCACTTTGCTATTAAAATTCTTTTACTAAATATTTTTAGCTGCAAGCAACAACCCCCTGCTTCCTAGTTTCAATGCATAAAAGACTTTGTAGGAAAGATTCCAGTAGGTTTATGGGTCCTGGGGGCAGGAAAGGCATCCTGGTCTCCTGAATCTTGGACAGTATCTCCATTTGTATCCGACAGCTGCCTTTTCCCTCCTGGGTGGAAAAATGGAAAACTATTTGCCTGGTATCATGCATGTTTTCTACTTTTCTTCAAATATCCTTCCTAATAGTTCTGAAATCTGGGAAGAAATTAGTCCAAGTCAGCAGTACTTAAGTGGATTCTGAGCATTATGTTTCCTTATGCCAGCCTCTCGTCTAACATGACGCTACTGTTCCTGTACTCACTCTTTCTCTTGATGAGATACAGATACAAAGTAGGAGGTGAACAGAACTAGAGAATCATCAAGCTGAATGGAATTCCCAAATTTCTACAATAAAGAAATGTAACCTTGAAGAGGCTAAATAATCGACTCAGTTCCCCTGCTTTCTAAGTCTTATGCTCTTTTCCGAACATACTAGGACTTCAGACTCCATGTATATCAATCTCTTCAGATTTTTTATTTCACAGATTGTATTCAATGAAACTAGCACAATTATCCAAACTTATGTAACTCTTCATTATACAAAATTATATGCTTCATATCATGTTCTATTTTTATTAACAAGTATCTACCTGCATATCTTAAAATTAGAGCTTATTTACCAGCCTAAGATTGAAAAAAATATATATTTCTGGAAGACGGTGGACTTTTATGTTTCTTAACCTAATTTCAAAATTACAATCATTCAAAGACTTTTATAGCTGGAATTAAAATGCACCATACAATTATTTCATTGAAATAATATCATAAAATTTCTTGAGTGATACTTATCGCACATAAATTGTCTGCATTATTCAGTTTTAGTTCACCCCACAGTTTTTGTATGTACTTGTTAGTACTGCTGCTTAGCCATATGGAATGCCTAAAAAGTTGCTGCAGGGTGTGACACGGAGAGCATCTGCAGTTTGATAGTATAAAACACGCCTAGTGATTTGGGTTCTTCAATTTCAGCAATTAAATTTCACATCAACAAAAATGATTTCCTTCTGAATAGTTGTCATACTCTGATAATGTTTCGCTCTGCAATATAGGTAGGTAAATAGAACAGCAAGTTAACTTCATATACCTGCAATTTCAGAGAAAACCACTCCTACAAGAATAAGATTACACCATTTTGATTAAAGAAATATACTGATATGTCATAATACAGTTATTTGAATAAAGGCACATATTCTCATAGATTTAGATTTAAATTGTTTATTTGGAAGAAAGATGAGCATTTCCAGAAGCCATCATTTTTTTTCAGTAAATCTTACAGCTGCCACAGAAAAATCGTCAAAATTATCCCATATGTCAGAAATTTAACAAACATCTACACTGAACACTCTTACTATCAAATGTAGATTACCCTTGTATAGTGTGTTCCAGTATGCAACTAACCAGTGAGGTTTCCAAACGCCATATTGATATCGTCCATTACCTATGTTTTCTATCACCTAGGTGTATTTTGAAAGAACCACTTGTTTATAGTTTATGAGGTTTTACTGTAGCCTCTCTCTACTTTGAGTGTTTGAATGCTAGTTTGAACCTCTCACTTAAATATAAACTTAGCATGTATGTAAGCCTTTTTTTTGAATAGCTAATTGGACATTAGGCTTCTCCAGGCTTCCTTCATAAAAACAGTAGGGTTGTGTGTGTGTGTGTGTGTTTGAGTGTGATGATTTTCTAGGTATGTGAAATTGGATTCATTCCCAGAAAGTTCCTAAGCCTTTATTCGATATTCTTGGGAAACTACCATTGATTTAGTCGCCCATGGACTCAGGTCGAAAAGCAGCAGAGGTTTGATACCGCCGATCATTCAGCTTAACGTCCTGCCATTGTGGAATTTCTCTGACCGGCTTTGTGGCAGCAGGCCAATCCTTCACGTAATCTCTTTTAATGTGTACATTTCTAACAGATGGATTTACCAAGCTTCTGATCTCTGAGGGCTAAACTGAGGCATGTAGTGTCAACTCTTCACTACTCTAGAGTACAGATATCTTTATTGGATGGGCTAAGGGATTTCCTCCCCAGCTTATGATGTCTACACTAAGTCAGTGAGGATGTTCATATACGCATATGTATGTTCATATAGTATACATATATACGCTCATATACTATACATATACATTGTTTTTCAAAGCACCACCAACAAATTTAAAATATAAATTAGATGGTATTAGCTGTCTTCCTCTTCACTGTGTATAAATATGCAACTGAGGATTTCGGTACAACCGTGCTGCAAATTCATGTTACAAAAAAAGTTCGCATGCCTGTTTTAAAAATGAAAAAAACAGTAACTAGTCAGATACCTTTAGCATTTCTAGTATTTTCAGGAATGTGCATATGGAAAATGAAGTAGTAAGGATACAATAGACTTAGCCATGAAAGAAACTGAAATGTACACTTTGAAGGTAACTTTTTCATGAATCCAAATACAATAGTTTTGCTCTTGACTATTTAAAATATATTTTCCACCTTCATTTGCTTTATAGCTCTGCTTTTTTTCCATCAGGGATTTAAATTTAATGGTAGCTTGTTTGTTTTTACCCAAACAGATGCTTTAGGACTGACTATGCAGTGCTATAGTCAGATGAAATAAGTAGCTTAATTCTGGTACACTCTCTGGCTTTTGACCCTGATGTGGTATTTTTATTCATAAAATACTTCTCTAGAGATTTACTGGTTTAGAAGCCTACTTTAAATGGTTACAAAATGTCTGAAAGACAGCATGCTAATTAAATGATTGGACAAACATTTCAGCCCTTGCCACACCTGAGCAAAGAGGGAGTTTTTGGAAAAGAGTGTTCCCCCTCGTGTAAGTAAAGACCACTGATGTGCATAATGACTCACTCATTAGCAAATTGTTAGCAACTTATTTATAGGAATTTACAGGCAGAGAATTTTGTGGAATTGGCCAGAAGTTTCCTAGTGCAAGTAGTATTATTTTTGTACTTACTTATAAGACAGATTTAGCTTTCTCCAGGCAAGAAGAGTATTTGTCTCTTATAGCAACCATTCCAACATATCAAACTTAACCATTGTGATCTCTTCGCTACTGTCTAATTAATGCCCTAAAGCAACGAAGGAAGGTGGTATATGTAACATAGGAGCTTTGGTTTTTCTATACAGATTTCAACATCAAAATGATTCAAATTCTTAAGTGATATAAAATTCTACAACTGTAATCAGTTTTTCTCCATCATCGATTTCAGTCACCCAGAAGACCTGTTGTTTCTCTGTTTATATATCATTCTCTGTGCTAGACATCAGGTTAAGTGCTTTACAAATGCTAATTTATCTAATCTTTAAAACACCTCTATCTGTTTCAATCCCCCTTTTACAGATGAAGAAACTGAGACACAATAAGGTAAAATAGCTTTCCCAAGATACGTGCCTGTTAATGTCAGAGTCTGATACCACTCAGGCCATCTGGCTACGGAGGGGGTGCTCTGAACCCTCTTCCACGCTGCTTCTCAGGTTCCCTACTTTCCCTTTTTCTGAACTGCTCTGCATTTGAGAACATCAAAGTTGTTTATGAACAGATGAGAAATGCTATGTCAGAGGATGGGGAAAAACTGGGGAGGTGGGAGACCCAAGATTGAAAGTCTCTGACGGTGGCAGGCATGCATGTAAGGACTCCATCACTGAATGCTGAAGAATAAAATCCCACTTGGGGTAATTTCAACCACAGCCTGTTACTAATGTTGACTCAAGGTGATAAATACGTGCTATAACTCACACCTAGAAGACCTGCGGAAGTCAGCATGCCCATGGAGATAAGTGTGGTTTAGAGGAAGCTGCTACTGTCAAATATGGGACAAAGTACTGGGTTACATCACAGGAATGTGGGAAAGTCGCGGACACTTTTTGCCAGGACATATATTGCCCTAAACTTGAGCCCAGAGATAAGCATAAAATAGATTAAATGTAGTAACCATAAAATTAAGATAACAATACCAACCTACATCTCAGAGATATTGTCCATAGGAACTAATAAAGTGATTATAAGCAAAGAAGTTCTCTAGTAAATTAGTGAGTAGATATCTCCTGATAGTAATAAAATCTGTGAACAAAATTGATACCTTTCCATTTTAATGAGGAACCAAAGCAAATTTTTAAACAATATATAACTGTAACTTTTTTGGCTATTTTTTCTATGTGCATTGTGACAGATATGAAGAATTCTCATAAATGTATTAAGTTACACTTAACATATGTTACAGCCACATGTTCGTAAACTGAGGAAAATAAGGCTTGTGATTATAGCAAATGAAACTTTGAGGCTTAATCCAAAAGAAGAAATTTTTGGTAAAATTATGACAGTCACTGGTCTAAATGAGTCCTAGAGATCTGAAATATGTGCATCTCCAGAAATACTTACTGCAAAGAGAGGCATAGGAATGAGGGCCTGAAGTCCACTGTCTTCCGCCACCTGCTACAACAGGATGGAGTCCCCAGCTGAATACTTCGGTGATACTTCCATGATTCAGAGTCATACATGGCATTTAGATGCTTATATAAGGGATGTAAGTCGATTAGAACATGACAATAGGGAAAGTATCCTCTACAACTGTTTCTGTCGAAGCTCTTTTTTGAGGAACAAGCCTCTCTGATTTTTTAGTTAAAATCTAACGCCAGGAGGGACAAGAGCATTTATTCTAACAGCTAATAATCATTCATAAGTATTATTTCTAAATCCCAAAATCTAGCACAACTGATTTTGTAAGAGAGAGAGAGAGCGAGAGAGAAAAAGCAATTTGATTTCCAAGTTTCATACATGTACTTATGTGAACTGAAGCTGATGGTAGTCAAAGAAACCCATTCATTACATATTGTGGGGTTGCCTTTTTGATAATGACATGTCTTACCTTTTTCTTACCTTTTATTCTTGGTTTAAACAAAAGAGAGAAGATTTTCTACAGTGCATTTCAGATCAAACTCTCCTGCTTTAAGTGCCCTTTAACAAGAGATTTTAAAATCAGAAGTTAGGGAGCAGTCTTTGGCAAATATAATTATTTTATTCAACAATTTGTATTCATTATGTGAATCATGCATAGAATGCTTGCCAGATTTTAAATTTAATGATAGATAATATCACATCAAAAGCTAAGTAATAATGTACTGTGTGTACACATTAAAATGCCATCAGACCAAACATACAGATTCTAACTGCAGTGATTTGTTTGTGCATAAAGTTTGAGAATCATTTTTCTAAGAAAGTGAGATATCACAGTATTTCTAGATTATATCAGATCATTGATGTGGCTTTCTGATAAAACACTTTCCTCAAATAAGCAAAAATTTATTGCCATTAATAGGATGTGTTTTCTCAGTGGTAGAATTTTCCCCAATGGTAAAATTTCTAATAGGATTGATAGGAACACAAGCCAGACTAGAATTCAATACTATCCACAGACAATCTTCATGCCAGTGGTATCTGATTCAGTGTCAGATAAATGGTCCACCAAAGAACTTAGTAAAGAAAGATGACTCTATGAATGACTTCCATGATCATGGAAGCCATCAGGATAGTTAAATACCATAAAGATTGGTCTGACAGAAGGGTGCCTGGGTGGCTTAGTCAGTTAAGCATCCTACTCTTGATTTCAGCTCTGATCGCGATCTCAGGTTTGTGCTCCCTACACCCCACCCCATCAGTCTCAAGCTGAGCATGGACACTGCTTAAGATTCTCTCTCCCTCTCTCTCTTGCTCTGCCCTTCCCCTGCTTGCTCTCTTTCTTGAAAGAAAGAAAGAAAGAAAGAAAGAAAGAAAGAAAGAAAGAAAGAAAGAAAAAAGAGAGAAAAAAAAAGAAAGAAAGATCTGACAGAAAGGAAAGGAGAGGACTACCCAGATGGAGAAGAGTGTAGGCAAAGCCTTGAAGATGTGACTGTCCAAGGGATATAGATGAAAGTGTGTCATGGTGACATGGGATGGAGGCTAGGGAGGGATTAGAAATTAGAATTCCAGATTAGAGGAACAGCATAACATTTAAAAAAAATTTTTTTAATGTTTATTTTATTTTTGGGAGAGAGAGACAGAGCATGAGCAAGGGAGGGCCAGAGGGAGAGCAGGCTCCAGGCTCTGAGCTGTCAGCAGAGAGCCTGATGCAGAGCTGGAACCCATGAATTGTATGATCATGACCAGAACCAAAATCAGGTTTAACCAACCAAGCCACTTGAGTGTCCCAGCATGATATTTATACTACTAAAGCATATATGCACACACGCACATACATATGTGTAATGCCTTCATTTATTTATGTCTGTAATGAAAAAACTAGACTACGTTATTGATTTGCTAATGCATCGAGAGGAAGTAGGGCACTTGTTAACATAATAGCTTTCTAGGCCCACTCCCTAAGTGATACCTGTCAGGAGTGGTGCCTAGAATCTTATTTGGAAATTGTTAGAACTTAATGAACTCTTTCAGCTTTGAATTTTTAGATTCTATCTTTTAGAAACCATCAGAAGATTTTAGAACTGAACATTTAATATAATTTTGATCGGAGTAAAAAAGGAGGTTGAGGCAGGCTTATAAAATAACCAAGCTAAAGAGCGGGTGATTCTTGGGGCACCTGGGTGGTTCAGCCAATTAAGCATTCGACTTCTGCTTAAGTCATGATCCCACAGCTCATGAGTTGGAACCCTGCATAGGGCTGTCTGTTCTCAGCACAGAGTCCACCTCAGATCCTCTGTCTCCTTCTCTCTGCCCTGCACGTGTGCGTGTGCTCGCTCTCTCTCTCTCTCTCTCTCTTAAAAATAAACATTTAAAAAAATTTGTAAGAGCATATGACTCCTGATCTTGGGTTTGTGAGTTCAAGCCCCATGTTAGATGTAGAGATTACTAAAAAATAAATAAACTTTAAAAAATACACACTAAAGAGGTTATATGTATTTTGGATACTACAGAAAGCCAAATTCTGTTAGAAGTTCTTTCATTTTGCACCTATATTTTTATATAAATATTTAAGTCAGTCTGACTACTGTTTAAGATGGGGGGAAAGAACATAATATAAAAATTATGTTGTTTATTTTGGATATTATGGGAATTAATTAATATTATTTGTACAACTTGCACATTTATATATATATGTATATATACATATATATATAAAGTATTTTGTTACATGCCATCTGAAACTTTAAAAAAGTTTTATTCAGTACATTGGGTTGTAAGGTTTTTTTGAAGCCACTCAGCATGTATCATCTATATAATATTGTATCTGTTTATTTCCTAAAGACTTTTTAAGAGAAAATATATATAACAATGATATCAAGTGCTTCATAAACCATATTTTCCAAAGCTAGACATGATTTTGTCAGTGAAAATGTAATTTAATGAGTGCTGTCTTCAAATGGCATTCTCTAGTGGATGTCATGGAGATATGCAAATGAAGTTAAAGACATTGTCCTCATTCTCAGGAAATTTACAATATAATAGGGGAACAAGATGCAGATGAAAAGATATAACAACACATGCAAAGATGACATGGAAACAGGTACAAATTAATGTAACACAAAACGTCAGCCGTAAGAGAAATGGAATAATGGAATGATCAGTGTGGAGTAGAAGTATTCAAGTGGACTTGATGAAGAAGATTTCTTTTAACTGGGTGTTTGATAGAGGCACACATATGGGTGAAGAAATGAATAGTAGGAAGGTATTCTATTCAGAGAGCATGGCAAGACCTCTGGAGAACAAAGGGTTAGAAGAAAAAGCAAGGAATTTAATACGATTGCTTCAAGACAAAACTAGAGCCCAAATAAAAATGTGATACATAACACCCTTTTATTCTGTTTAGAGTGGACCCTTATTCATCAGTTCATGTCTTTTCCATCTTGTGTAAGATAAGGAGGACTGCTATCAAGGATTCCATGGAGTTTTTGTTGTTTCAACATTAAATGAAAACAAGTGGGTAAAAGATATGAAAACGCCGATACAGTTTTGGAAAAAAGAACAGGAACTGGAATTTGACCAAAGATGAATACTTTGAAAATTTAATGTCTATTTATGATATTTTAAAATTTCAGCTGCACTTCTCTTGCTCTTACAATTGGACCAGCTCTGCAGTGATCAGTTCTGAAGGCATGGAGAGCAGTTTTAAATTATTCTTTTTCTGATTGAAGTTTTAAACAGATCATTTCAAGAAAATTTTTGGAAATTCAATGCAAAGTATGAATATCCAGGTTTCCAATTAATTTTATTCTATTCTGGAAATCTACATTCATTGTTTTAAAGCAAAATAGCACTGGAGACAGTTGACGATTTAGTAATCTCATAGAGATATACTCCACCCCACTCCCCCTTTCCAATACATTTAAACTACAGTCATTTGGTCAAATCAGTAGTCAGAGTTTACAGTATTGTGTCTATGCAAACATTGTTTGCTGCCAAGTACACTACAATTACATGAGCATTTCAGACAATTCTTCCCCTCACTTAATACCTTACTTTTTATTATTTTTTGGATTGGTCTGTTATGTGCCTATCTCTAGTTTTCCCCAAAGTTTCCAGCAGACCTAGCAGAAAAAAATTCCAAATTTTCTAGGACTTCAAAGCATCTGTCCTGGAGATATCAATCCAGCTCCCTCATCTCCCGCTCCAATACAGACTGGCTGCTTGAGAGCCACACAACCGCCTTCCTGATAAGTCCACGTACAATCTCTTCCCCTGGTTTCAGGATTCTGCTGCTTTCTTTTTCCTGGTCTAGAACATACCCTCCAGTGAGTTCTGGGGGATGGGAGAGAGAGACTCTGAAAGTTTGCACATATCTTCATCCTCACACTTAGCTGAGTGGGAATTTATGTTTCTTTAACTGTGAGCGTCTGACACTATTTCCTTTAGATTTCAGTTTTGCTCTGAGGTGTCTAATGCCATTCTTATTCCTGATCTTCTGTTTCATGATCTGTTTTAACTTCAGGAAGATTTTACAATTTTTTTTTATTCTTATTCTGAAAGTTTATGATGATATGCCATGATATGGGTTTTCATTATGTTAGGTACTTTTCATGGGAATAACTTCAGATTTCACTACTTCGGGATATTGTCTTTAGGGTCATTCAGCGTTTCCAATACACATTACTTCAGAAAGTCTAGGAATAAAAGAGAAGACTAGGGATCCCATAGTTCAGTTTGAAGATTTTCACTAAATACTATGTCTTCAGCCCACATTCACCCCTATACTCAAATGACAGATCTCCTGGTCCTAAATACGACTTTCATCCCCTGAGCTTTGAGAAAGGGTCTATTGATATTCTCCATAATACCCAGAGCCTCAGTTGGTGGATCTCTTACAGGTTCTGCATGGTGATTAGCTACATTTATAGGCCCCGAACTATAGTTACTTAGACAGTAACTCAGCTAGTTCAGTTACTACTTCTCTCTCCAGTTTCCACCTTCCAAAACTTTATTGAAATTTCCCCTGTGTTACTGTTCCATCTCCAATTATTCTGTCCTTTGTTTTAATATTTTTCTGACTTTTGAATTAATTGGAGGGTTTTGGAAGAGAGAGGAAGAGGTGGTTAGTATCTCAAGAAACAGCAAAACGATGGAAACAGCAAAAATAGCTAGATAACCTATAACACTCACCTGTGTCTTCTCATGGCTTAAGGTTGTAGTTCTTAGATTTTTGTGTCCTTATTAGTTTCCAAGTATGAAAGCTATTTTGAATTATGGGATTATAGGACTAAAAGAGGTCTTGGAAATTAATTTTACAGATGAATTAGTGGCAGAAGCAGAAAGAATATTAGTTTAAGGACTCTCATTAATGAAATTATACAGATTAGCATATAATACTTTATGAATATATACCAAAGGAATGCATGAGTCATAATGCTGATATGTTTGAGAAACGTAATTGCCTAAGCAGAATTTGAAGGCAAATGAAATTATATACAACAAAGGACTATTAGCCTTAACCTGGAGTAATTTCAAACCCACTTAATGCAAAAAAAACTTTACAATATACATTCAGCAAATGACTCAAAATAAAATGAATATATAAATCAAGCTGAAAGCTAGGTTGCTATAACCAACAGGCCCCAAAATACAGTGATTTGAAGACCATAGGAGTTGTTTTTCTCTTTCGTCAGGGTCACAGGTGAGCACACCAAGTCAGCCACGTGGTTTTGTTTCACGCTGTCATGCAGGAACCCATTTCCTTCCGTCTTCTGGTTCTGCTGCTCCCAAAATCACAGGCTTATATCACTTTCCCGCTCAGGCAGGGAAACAAAATAGGAGAAGCAGGCGTTCAGTGTTTTAAGGCCAAGACCCGTAAGTGTCCTGCTCACATGCTGGGAATCGAGCTGGAAAGTGAAACCTCGCTGGAACAGGGCTGGGACATGAGGCCTGTAGCTGAGAAGACATGCGGAGGAGGGAAAGGATGGATTCACGCTGGAGAAGGAGGCAAGAGGGATTTGGGGTGGTCACTGGCTTCTTCTGACCCAGTGAGATAGGAGTTTTCATAATTCAAACAAACAAATATCCACATGTTCATAGTGGGAGGTCATCTGGTATAACCTTCCGGAAAACAACTTAGTGATGTTTATCACAATTAAAAATAATCGTGTCACGGGGCGCCTGGGTGGCTCAGTCGGTTAAGCATCCGACTTCAGCTCAGGTCATGATCTCACAGTTCGTGGGTTCCACTCCGCATGGGACTCTATGCTGACAGCTCGGAACCTGGAGCCGGCTTCAGATTCTGTGTGTGTGTCTCTCTCTATGCCTTCACCACTCATACAATACCTGGTGCTCATCACAACAAATGCCCTTCTTAATCCCCATCACCTTTTAGCCCATCCCCCCACCCACCTCCCCTCTGGTAACCATGTTTGTTCTCTATAGTTAAGCATCTGTTTCTTGGATTCCCTCTCTCTACCACCCTGAATATGCCAGATCTTGTCAGATCTTGGGAGCTAAGCAGGGTTGGGACTGGTTAGTACATGGATTGGGAGGCCAAGAATTTCTAAAGAAGCTTAGCTACATGAAGGCATCTTGGAGAGGCTCTAAGTTAATTTGCTCTGAACATTTATTTCTTTTCTGATGAGAAAGTTGGGACAATGCCATATGGGTAATAAAATCAGTTTTTTTGCTTAATGGATCACTAATCACTCATGGCCTTTTCAAACCCACTGTACCAACTTTTCAAAGACAGGTTCTCAAAACATCAGCATATAAACACAGATGTGAACATTCAGAGGTTCACAAAAATTACATAATTTCATGTCTAAAATGAGGCACAAGACTGAGGGAATGTAAGCAGCAAATTGGAATTTGTGTACAGGGTCTACTTTATCCAGAGCATTGTTTCATGTTGCAATTATTTTTTCAACAAGTTTTCATTCTGAGGAAAGAAGTAATAAAGTTGTCTCATATTAACATGTTTTGGCCCACTTTTACCATGTTAAAAAGTAGTATTTCATGGTTTTCTTAAAGAATATATAAATAGTGAGGTATGAACAACTAAACCATATCATATGATGTCTTTCCTGTCATTGATAAAATTATAATTATACTAATAAAAAAACTATGATTAGATTAGCAATAACTTTAAACATGAAACTTACAACATTTTCTACCCTCTAATTATATTTTATATTTGTACTTTCTGGAATTTTCAAAAAATTATTTTATTTTATTTTATTTTATTTTATTTTATTTTAGGAGAGAGCATGTATGCACATGCACTAGAGTAAGGAGGGTCAGAGAGAGAAGGAGAGAGAGACTCCCAAGCAGGTTCCACACTGTCATCACAGAGCCTCATGTGGGGCTCGAACTCACAAACAGTGAGATCACACCTGAGTCAAAATCAAGAGCTGGAGGCTCAACCTACTGAGCCACTCAGGCACCCCTCAATTAATTTTTTAATATTTGTTAATGTTTATTTTTTGAGAGAGAGAGAGAGACACAGAGTGCAATTCGGGGAAAGTCAGAGAGAGAGGGAGACACAAAATCTGAAACAGGCTCCGGGCTCTGAACTGGCAGCACAGAGCTGGATGTGGGGCTTGAACTCACAAACTGCAAGTTCAGACCTGAGCTGAAGTCAGACACTCAACTAACTGAGCCACCCAGGCACCCCTCAAATAATTATCTTTTGTCTCATTTATTTCTCACACCATCTTGTAAAGCCCACAGAGCCAATATTATTTTCTCCATTTACAAGTGAGTAGGGGCAGTCCTTCAATGCTCAGAGGATAAAAGCTAATTCCCGGAATCCGTCCCACCAGTCTGGGAGCTTTTTCCTAAATGTTGTCTCTCTCAGAGCTCATGAATTTGCTACCATCTATCCAGAAAGTTAATACATAGTACAAGTTTAAAACAATTCTTAGGTCCCTTGGGACAAAGTAGCCAAGAAGAAAAACAAAATAAAGTATTGTTCCTGATCAAGGAAGGAATTCAGTACTGAAGAATCTTTGAAACACAGACTCTCACAAACAGAATCATTTATATCCTTGCCATGATTGGTATCCAGGCTACTTCCTGCTAAAAATCCACAGAGGGCAAATCATTGCAGACTCACTGAGGGCTGCAGCATTCTTTGGCTGTTCACATTGTGCAGAAGGTTCAGTGGAAGATCTAACAAGCAACAAAGCCGTATCTACACATGCAATATATAGGCGGTTCCTGAGATTTTCTTGCAGATATTGGAATACATATACTAAAACAGGTATATGAATTGCACTTACTGCCTACCGAAGATTTGTTATGAATTTGCTTATTTTCTGTTCCAATTCCAATTTCAACTTCAGAATCTTCAGTAAGATTTTTCTGTCGAATTACTGTATTTAAGTAACAATTATGTATTTCTTCACTTTTATTTTTTATATTGACTTCCTGTTTAAAAATGGCTTGAAGGGGCACCTGCATGGTTTGGTTGGTTAAGCATTCAATTTCAGCTCAGGTCATGATCTTATGGTTTGTGGGTTCAAGCCCTGCATGGGGCTCTGTGCTGACAGCTCAGAGCCTGGAGCCTGCTTTGGATTCTGTGTCTCCGTTTCTGCCCCTTTTTTTGCTCATATTCTGTTTCTCTCTCTCTCAAAACTAAATAAAAACAATAAAAAAGTTAAAAAACAAAAAACTGACTTCAGGTTTATTTTACTTATCACCTTAACAGACATGTTAAGGTGAACATTATATCAAGTGCTAGATGAGGGACATATTTTGATTTTAGGGCAGCCTCTCCTATGTCTAAGGATGAGAACTGTGGGTCATATTTGACCAGACCTTCTTTGTTTGGGGTTGAGTCGTTTGAATGGCACCACTGAATTATGCAAATACAATGTGACCACTACCTTTTGTCTTCCAGGAAGGTTGTAACCAGACTGTTTGTTTACTCAGTGTCTTAGCCAAAGCGTTCTCAGTAGAGCTGGTTATGAGGAAGAGGAAGATGAATTTGTAAGAGAAGGTTTCAGGTTCCTGGGGGGTGGGGGGATGGATGTTTTACTGAACCTTCTCAAAATTCAGAGTTGAGGGGTCTAGCTGGTTTAGAGTAAACCACAGTGGCACAGAGTATGACTGAGCTGTAGGATCCATGAAAGACACAAGAAAAATAAATTTACCCTGAGGAAAGCAGGATCTTAGGCAAAGTCTGGAGTTCCATAAAACTGCCAAAGTCTTTGTCAAGAAAAAATGTCACAGGAAGAGTTTCTGGAGGACTCTGACAGCTCCACTGGACCAGCATAGTTAGACCAGCATGGTTCCTGGGCATTAGAGAGCAATGGCGGAGTGTGGGAACGTGACATAGGGGAAATGTTGAAGTTCCATGTGACAACCATGGCCTGAGAATTTCTGGACCAGCCAGGGCCATCCAACTGCAGTGGACCAACACTTGTTCAAACCCATCTTTAACAGTGACCATTCCTTGGCAGGAAGAAATGAAAACAGGAGAAAACTGATGAAGCTACAACATTTTTCCTGCATTTAGAAGTAGATCGACCCCTGATTGACTGAGAAAATGGCTTGGGATACTTGGACAATTCAAAAGTAGAGAGAGTTTCAAGAGAAACTCTTGAATTGGTCCATAGGGGCCAACTAGTTACTAACATTTAAAAAATAAGAATTTTCACATAAAATTCTCTTGGAGAAAAAAAGTGCTCTTGGAAAAAGAAAACACCTTCAGATCTTGCAACATGGAGCTAACATTCTGGTTATAAATTCCACACAGAGGTAAATTCCAGCTGCCTTCCTTCGATGTGGTATGCATACCCTAGGTCACCACACCCTATTTGATTCCTGACTCTCAATCAGAGTGACACTTGCCATTTTCATCACGAGCTGTGCTCTTTATCATCACACAAGTCCTGGTTCTTGCACCCACTCCACTTATGATATTTGGCTAGCACTGGAGCCAATGATCTCTGTCCTCGTCTCTCCTTCAGATAATATTTGTAATCTCGATTTCTAATGCATATTTCCTAGTTCTCATCAGCAGAATGTCCTGCTGAATGAAACCCACCTGGTCTGTTCTCCATTCTACTCCTTTACTCTCCTCTACTCCAGGTCACAATTGTTGTAGCTGGTTAACTAATAAATAAGTAGTCCAGTGATTTTGAATGGGCCCCCCAAAATTATGCAGAAACCACCAAGCTAAACAATATAAAAAGTGATTATAGGAGAAGCCCAGAAAAAGAGTTGCAAGTCTTCACTTCAATTAAACACAGACTCTTACTTCCTTTTCTTGGCTGTGCTCTGAAAATGGGAGAGGACCCAAGAAACATCAATAATGTCATTGAAAATTTAACTTTCAACATGTTATCCTGATGAAAAGTAAAGCTTTTTTTGTGACTTCAGGGTTGAGGGGATTAAGGAGATGTGAGAACAAATACAATGTGAGATCTTAGAATAGATCATTGGAACTGAGAAAGTATATTGATGGAGAAAATGAGGAAATTTGAATAAAGTTTTGAGTTTAGTTAACACTGTTACTTCCTGGTTTATATCACTGTACTACATTTATGTATGATGTTACCATTAAGGGAAGCTGGGCAAAAGTCATA
Source organism: Suricata suricatta (assembly GCF_006229205.1). NCBI lineage: Eukaryota > Metazoa > Chordata > Mammalia > Carnivora > Herpestidae > Suricata > Suricata suricatta. The sequence continues at coordinate 120,030,531 of NC_043700.1, read as the reverse complement.
TAGAAACTTTACAATATTTTTGTACCTTTCTCTAAAATTATTTCAAAGTAAAGTGTTTAAAAATTTTTAAAAATTTTTAGAGACTATGCAGTTTCTCTTTTGATGTATTTTTTAAAAATGTCTATCTGTGGTCTGGAAAAGAGTAAATATGTCAAAAATGAACCCCTAAATAGCACTGCAATAGTGAGGAAAAGACACCTCTACCTTTGTAGAGAAATCCTCCTGCATATACCGTTTCCATGGCATGCACTCTGTTAACAGCCATTAGATTGCCCATGAATTGACTGCCTGGATTTCCAAGTGGCTCTATAGCTAACCACATGGTGGATGATTATATTTCTCTATTTTAGTCTCTTATTATTGACTGTGTGCTTGGACCAAGCCCAAATATGGCTAATAGTTTTTGAACACTGCACTGTGTGTTCTACAGTAACTCCTGTTGTGAGTCAGTTGTCCAAACACCTCTCTCATCCTGATAGAAGGATCTAGCTGAGTCTGGCTGGCTTCATGCACATAACACTCTGAGGGCTACTACTTTCTCCCTCACAGTCTCCAACACCATGGTTAGTCAAATATCTTTGCTCCCAACATTGCTATCTGTACCCCCTAGGTCTTCATTCACTCAGCAAACACTTATTGAACATCTATTATGTGTGATATGCTATAATAAGCAATAAGAATACAAAACAAAAGTGTGAGAGATACTGATCTTACTTTTGCGGGGCACACACCCATACTTGGTGTATGCTTAGTGAAGGAACAGCAGGCTAGATCTCTTTCTCTCTCTTTCTTCTTTCCTTCTTTTGTTCCTTCCCTTTCCCCCTTTCATTTGATATTTTAAACCATAATTTCCCTATTTACTAAAAGTGTCTTTAAAAATTTATTTCACATCACCCAATTATTGTGTAAAAGAATCCTGGTTGTCAACTTAGCTATATTAGCATCTATGAATTTTGTTCTTGAAAAATATTTCATGGTCAACAAGTGCCATTTTCTATATTTTGCCATCTAAAACTAAGATTTGTATATTTATGGGTAGAGATGCAAAGATTCGGAGGCCTTGAGCCATGCTCTTTTCAACATGCTTCCATGGCAACAGAACCGATTAGAAGCAACCTTGTCACCACAATGGTAGGTCCAAATAATTTTACAGAAAAGATAAAAAGGTATGTGGCAACTCTATCTTCCTCCATTTTTTACATACAGTAATTTCTCAGAAATATGATCAGCATTTGAGACAAGTAATTAAAAATTAAAAAGCCCTGAGAGAGAGAGAGAAGTCTATTCATAACAAGGATTTTGAAAGCTTAATGAAAGGTGGAAGAAAACATTTTTTGCACAGTGAACAATTGATCCAAAGTTTAAAATGTGAAGATTTAGATCATCATTGGAAGGCTAACATGTTCACCATAAGTGTTTGTACTTTGAGGTTCATGAAGAACAAAAAAAGAAGTTTGTCCATTCAGGTTGAAGAAACCCTATATTTGCAGTGTCTTTATTACTTAGACCAGAAAATCAAACATAAATGCAAATATTTCATTATGTTTTTTGAACTTTGGATGTCAGAACATTTTTTTCCAAAACCATTGCACTAACTTACTGACAGCAAACAGAATCAAGTTATTTGGCCAATATACCCCCTTCAGAGAGAAGGAAAGAATAATTTCTGTCAAAGGTAATAAACACGGTCTTATCACTTGATATTCAATTTTAAAATTTATTTTTAATTTAAATAGTACTTAAGTACATTTGCAATCAACATCTAATATTGATTTATGTCTACAGCAATATATATATATACTATGCAAATTTGTAAATTATTTCTTATTTTGAAAATTTGTACTTATTTTAGGACTCTATTTTTATTAGGTGAATTTCAAAACACATAAAAAAAACTTAAGTAGTTCAAATTAATTTCTAATAAACAAATATTCATTTAACATTTATTGTGTACTACATGTAAATCTGGGGAAGATGCAAAGACAAGAGAACACTAATTTCATTTCTCACCTGCTTATCTGAGGGAAATGCCCTCATAACACAAAAATAAGGAGGGAAATAAGGGATAATAATATACAGTAAATTAGTACATAAGCTTAGGATTTAAAATTAGAGGGGTGCCTGGGCTCAGTCGGCTAAGGGTCTGGCTTCTGGCTTCACCTCAGGTCATGATCTCACAGGTCGTGGGTTCGAGCCCCAAGTCGGGCTATGTGCTGACAGCTTGGATTCTGTGTCTTCCTCTCTCTCTCTGACCCTCCCCTGCTTGTGCTGTCTCTCTCTGTCTCTCAAAAATTAAAAAAAAAACATTAAAATTAGAGAACGAGGATTTACATTTACAACACTAGAACCAAAGTCGCAGCATTTTTAAATTTGCCCCAGCAGCCTATTCACCTTAACAAACTTTTAGTGCAAAAATCTGTTTGTATTGTCATTTTTTAAAATTAATTAAATGTCTTCCCCCACCATAGTGCAAGCTCTAGAAGCACAGAGACAGTGTCTGCATCTAACCCCTCATAACAACTGGCAGATAGTATATATTTCACAAATAATTGTAGACTGGCTGGAGAGAATAAGCCAAGTGCAAGTGCTACCTTTTTGTTAAATTTCTGTTAATTTTTAATTTTTAAAACTTCCTCTTTAAAATAATAGTAAACTTACAAAAAAGTTGCAAAAGGAGGACAAAGAAACCCCATGCCCCTTTCACCCATTATTCCATAAATGTTATATAACCGCAGCTCTGACAAAATTGAGAAATTAATGTGAGAAATTAGCTTTAGTATTATATTAGACTATAGTCTAATTGATTGAAATTCAAATTTTGCCAATTTACCTACAAATATTCTTTTTCCCATTCAGGATCTAATCCAACATCACATGATGCATTTAGTTGTCATGTCACTCCATTCTCTGGAAATGTGGAACAGTTCCTTGGTCTTTCCTTGTCTTTCATGACCTTTACACTTGTAAGAATGCTAGCCAGTTGTTTCCTAGAATATTACTCATTTGGGATTTCCCTGGTGTTTTCTCATGATTAAATTCAGATTATTCATTGTTGGTAAGAATATCACAGGAGTGATGTTGTGTCCTTCTCAAGTGCATCATATCAGGAAGTGTGTAGTATCAGTTTGTCCCATCTGGGTGACATTAATTTTTATTAAGTGCTAAAGATAGAGAACAACTATTTTATTAATGTTTACTTATGTTTGAGAGAGAGCATAACTGGGGGAGGGGCAGAGAGAGAGGGGGACAAAGGATCTGAAGTAGGTTCTAAATTGATAGCAGCAAGCCCCATGCAAGGCTCAAACTCACAAACTGTAGGATCATGACCTGAGCTGAAGCCAGTGGCTCAGCTGACTGAGCCACCCACAAACAGCTATTTTTAAATTTTATTCTAGCACATTCAAGAGTCTTCCTTAGTTCCAGAGACATAGAGTACTTAATTTTTCAGATCCTTCAACAAACCTTCAAAGTCCTATGTTTGGTGTCAGGGAATAGCAGAAAAATAAATAAGTAAATAAACAAATAAATTCACATACATATGGTGCTTGGCATAGGGCAATAGACTCAGAAATATTTACAACAAACTGTGAAAAGTACAATGCCAAATATCTAAGCTGTATGAGAGTAAAGAGGAAAGTATTTGTGCCTTGATAGAAAAAATGATCAAGGGACATATCACATAAGTGGTGACAATTTAAGAAGGGTCTTGTAGGACAAATAAGCTTTTCCCTGGTGGGGAAAAGAACAGGAGTTGATGGACTCCGATAAGCAAGAACAAAGTAAAGTAATCATGAAAATATTTGCAGTAATCAAAGAATAATCAGAGATTTGATGTAGCCAGTGCATGTGAGAGAGTGACTAAAACTAGAGAGAGTGAAGCTGCTCTAATTATAAATCTAGAGTTTACTGCATTGATGTTTAATGAATCTTTGAAAGAGTTTTCATGGGAGGAGAATAAAAAGTTTTGTTGGTGGTTGCTGTTGTTGTTTTTAAGAAAGACAACTATGTTGGCAACAGAGAAAACAGTCTACAGAGGAGATGAATGGGTGTTAGGGAATTTTTTAAATGTGGACCAGCTGTAGTAGTCCAGGCAAAAGATGATAAGATCCTGATCTAGAAAAGAGGAATCCCAGAATTAAAGGCAAACCATAAATATATTCATTTTCAAAAGAGAATTGCTGCTTCATTCAGAATCATCTCAGCCCCTGAAATTAGATTAATTGGATAAACTGGTGCCAAGAACTAACCTAGTCTGATGGGAGTTTAAAAAAAAGAAAGAATAAAAAGTAACAAAATTGGACTTGAGTTGCTGCTAGTCAGAACCATTTAAAGCTAGGATCCCTGTAGATAGAGCTGAAGCTTCTTCACTGACATAGTGATAGCAAATGACTCAGTGCATTAATGACATTATGTATAAAGATGAGCCAATGAAGGCCTTCATTATAAATGGTCGGAGGGAGTCATATAACTGGTCATAATAACCAGAAGCATTAGTTTCTAACAAATTTCTTCTGTTGAATAATCTATTATCAATGGAAATAATTCACATAAGATAACTAATATTCTTGTCCTATTGTCATTATTTATTAATAAACAGCATGCTGAAGTTGCATATTCATTTTCTAATAGTTAATGGATGCATATCCCTTTTGGTTTTTCAAAAGATGAATTAGTAGCAAAAAAAAAAAAGCAATCCATTCTGTTTTATGATATTCTGGGACTACTTGTATTAGTGTCACCCAAATAATGGGGTAAATAATGTTATTGGAGGGAGAGAAAGAGAGAGAGAGAGAGAGAGAGAGAGAGAGAGAGAGAAGGGAAGCTGTCCTGCTATCCTAAATAAGTAAGCTATCCTGTTGTGAGGGGGCCTGAAGAGAGGGCTGGGGGGCCAAGAACTGTGGGCAGCCCTTCAGAACTGAAAGCAGCCCCCGCCAACAGTAGGTAGGAAAATAGGGATGTCAGTCCCACAGGCACAAGGACAAGAATCCTGTCAGCAATCTGAGGGAGCTTGGAGCAGATCTTTGCTTAGTTGAGCTTCTGATAAGACGGCAGCTCTGGTCAACAGATGGATTCCAGCCTGGTGAGACCCTGGAGCAGAGACCCCAGCGAGGTTGTACCTGGACTCCTAACCATGGAAAACTATGAAATAATAGATACATATTGTTCTAAGCTATAAGGCTGTCATAATTTGTTATGCTGTAGAGAAAATTGATACATGGAATTACAATGTTGCTGTAACAAATCCCTAAAACAACAGAGAGGCGTTGGAACTGGGCAGTGGATGGAGGCTGAAGGGATTTTGAGGAGCATGCTAGGGAAAGCCTAAATCACTGTGAACACTCTGTTAATAGAAATATGGACTTTGGGGGTGCCTGAGTGGCTCATTCGTTTGATTGTCCAGCTGCGGCTCAGGACATGATCTCACGGTTTGTGGGCTCGAGACTCACATCGGGCTCTGTGCTGACAGCTAGCTCAGAGCCTGGAGCCTGCTTCGGATTCTGTCTCTCTCTCTCTGACCCTCCCCTCATCGTGCTGTCTCTCTCTCTCTCTCTCTCTCTCTCTCTCTCTCTCTCTCAAAAATAAATAAAAACATTTTAAAAATTAAAAAAAAAAAGACATGGACTTCAAGGACACTGTTGCAGAGGGCTCAGAGGAAGTGGTGAGCCATGTCCTTGGAAACTGGAGAGAGGAGATCCGTGTTATGTAGTAGTTAGATACCTAGTGATATATCTCTGCAGTTATATGAAAAACAGGACTTGTAAGTAGTAAATTCGGCATGTAGTTAGGAACACTTTCCAACAGAGTGTTGAAGGTTCTAGCTGGTTTCTTGTTACTACTTATAGTAAAATGCAAGAGTAAAGAGACAGATTGATGTAAGAGTGTAAACTAAAAGGAGGTAGGTCTGGATGCTTTCCAATCGCAAAGGATGCTAAATTTTCACTGTCAGGAAAGCATGTTCTAGAAGAAAAGCTAAGGTTATGACTCTACCACCTTTTGCTAAAAACCTCAGATAAAAAATTCAGAGTATTCAGTGAGGCAAAAGGCTGTTTCAAGAAATGACAGATGTCCCGCACAGGCCCTTGCCATCTGACCATAGGATCTCTAGGAAGCTTAAGACCATTGTCCCTTAGCCATGTAAATAGTAGGTAGAGAAAAAGTTATTTGAAAAAGATCTGTAGGTATGACATGTGTTTATAAAATGAACCCCTCTCAGATCCAGAGAAGACCCCCAATATCTTGAGAAAAGTATTTCAGCAGAAATACTTGCAGCTTGGACCAAAAGAGGCAGAGAGTACAAAACTAAAAAAAGGCTGTTAGACTCCATAAATCATACTGCCATGAAATAGGATAATAAAACAACTCAGCTGCAAACATGTGCTACCTGTCATGAAAAAAGAATTATTCAAAGGGCAGAACCAAGAAACAAGAGGATGGAGCCAAGAGCCACGGAGGCCTGGAGACCCCAAGCCTTGTGGCCCTAGTGGAGGAGCCCTGGCTGGAGTTTGGCCAGCTGGATTCAAGCCCCCTTCGGCCAGTGACTCTTTTTGCCTCCACTTCCCCCTTCCCCCCTATTTTTTAATAAGAATGTCTTCAGCTGCTACCCTAAGCTCATGCCACCATCGTATACTTGGAATGTCAGAGGCAGATAACTGGGCTGTGTCTATAGTTTCACAGTCCCACAGATGGAGAAGCGTTGTGGCCCAAGAACTGTACTTAGTGGACCACACTTGGGAGCTTCAGTCACACCTGCACCCAATTTCCCTGGACTTTGAGCTAAAGCCGTCATGGGATGAGATTCTTGAGAGCCTTGGAAGAGAGTGAATGTATTTTAAACGTAAGAGGGACATGAATTATTGGCCAGAGGGCCAATTACAGCAGACAGGCCTGACCCCACCCCCACCCCCCACACGGTGACATCCTGTTAATCTCCTCTCCCTGAATGTGAATGGGATCTGTGGCTCCTTCTAGACAACAGGATTACAAAGGTGACGGGGGGAAAAGAGAGAAATCACCTTCAAATGTCTTCTATCTGCCTAGTAAAGCAAATCTAAGCAGAAAAAAAGATAACTTCTGAAAACTCTCCTGTTCTTTTGCTCCTTATTTTGCCTTCTTTTAAACCCTCTAATTTTCCCTCCCTAAATTATGAAGCCTATGTTCTTTATTTTTTACATTCTCACCTTCACTTCCAATGATAGCCCCAAGCTCTCTTTAATAGGTTGTGTAATCTTTTGTTAGCATATATATCTCAACTTAGGGAAATTCCTACGTGGGAAGGTATCTACAGACTCAGTTCAATAAACAGGGCTGTGTGGCTATAGCTCTGCATCCACTTATGCCAAAGCCAGAGACCATCAAGACCCGGTAGCACATTCTACCTGATTCCATCTCATCTCTTCCTTTTCCTTTAAGCTACTAGAAAATCAGTTCAAAGTACTTTTAACTGGACCTCTATTGAGCTATATCTTTCATCTTATTGTTTAGTCTCCTTTATTTTAAAATATACTTTATAACAATAGCCAAAGTATGGAAAGAGCCCAAGTGTCCATTGACAGATGAATGGATAAAGAAGAGGTGGTATATATAAATATATATAATGGAGTATTACTCGGCAATCAAAAAGAATGAAATCTTGCCATTTGCAACTACATGGATGGAACTAGAGGGTATTAACCTAAATGAAATTAGTCAGTCAGTTAAAGACAAATATCATATGACTTCACTTATATGAGGACTTTAAGATACAAAACAGATGAACATAAGGGAAGGGAAGCAAAAATAATATAAAAACAAGGAGGGAGACAAAACATAAAAGACTCTTAAATATGGAAAACAAACAGAGGGTTACTGGAGGGGTTGTGGGAAGGGGGATGGGCTGAATGGGTAAGGGGCATTAAGGAATCAACTCCTGAAATTACTGGTGCACTATACACTAACTAACTTGGATGTAAACTAAACAATAAGTAAATTTTTAAAAAGAAGTATCAAAAAAGAAATAAATAAAAAATAAAATGTACTCAAATATTGCATCAATGCTCTATCTTTTTTCCCTGACTTTCTTACAAGCATTCAAGCCCAGGTCCTGGGCCAATGTGAACTCACCAACAATCTGAAAAAGAGAAAAACTGACTTTCTTCAAAAGAGAAGTATCTAGGGTAGCACAAAGACCCCACATATCTGTACAAAGGAAATCCCTGGATTAAACACATAATACAAGTAATTTTGGCCAGAGGAGCACATTTTTTCTTGGAGTACTCCAAAAATCCCATCTAGAGCTTCTTTCATCGGCATAAGATGTTAGAAAAATCAACCTTTGACTGAGCCATGTTTTGTGTTTCTCTTGTGCCATTTTTCATCTTTTCTGGCTTTTGTCTTCCTTTCCAAGAAGTTTCACCCATCCTCCTTCATTCCTCATTCAAAGATTTCTTTGTAAAATGCAAATAATAGCAAAGTGATATACCTAATTCACCCAACTTTCTTATTCTAGGACCCAAATCTGTTTCAGCTTTTTAAAAAGGCCTACATTCTGTATGTGAAATAAAGCACAATCCCCATGCAAAATTCTGGAACTCCCACAGAAGCTTAGTAATCTTAAGCAGACCTAATTTCCACCACTATTCTAGGCGTAAATCAAAAAGCTAGAGTAAAAAAGTAGCTATTATTACTAAGCACCACTGTGGGTAAGATCTTTATTTCTATAATTCATATATTTAGAGATTAATAATGAACATCATATCTAGGCAATAATTGACATAGAAAAGAAATCTATCAAAATCAGGTATAAAATGCCAATAGCAATCCTGGATACTTTATATTCTATTACTATTATTTCAGATATCTCAAAAAAACGTTTATACTCAACATTACTCTGAAATAATGATAGTTATAAGATCTACCAATCTGATTATTTAGGGTTCTCATAAGAAAGCACAGGGACACCTGAGGGTCTCAATCAGCTGGTTAGACAACTGACTCTTGGTTTTGGCTCAGGTCATGATCTCATGGTTTTGTAGGGTTGAGCCCCATGTCAGGTTCCACACAAGCAGTGTAGAGCCTGCTTGGGATTCTCTGTCTCCCTCTCTCTCTGCACCTGCCCACTCACAGTCTCGGTCTCTCTCAAAATAAATAAACTTTTTAAAAAGCACATAAGATAGTATCCCAAATACTTTGATAATTGTATTTCAGTATAATATATTTTTACTGTAATCTTGTATATTTTTCTTTATGTATAGATGCATTTTATGCATTATTCTGAAAAGGATGGCTTCTCTTCACTGCCAAAGAAGATGCTATCATCTGAGCAGCTATGTCCCGCCAAAATTCATACGTTGAAATCCTAATGCCCAGTGTGATAGTAACAGGAGGTAGGACCTGTGGCAGGCAATTAGGTAATGAGGGTAGAGCCCTCATGAATGAAATCAGTACCTTTATAAAAGAGACCCCAGAGAGGGTCCTTTCCACAATGTGAGGCTACATGGGAATACTGCAACCCAAAAGAGAGTCTTCACTCAACCACATGCTACCGTGATCTTTAACTTCCAGCCTCCAGAACCATGAGAAATAAATTTTTGTTGTTTATAGGCTACTCAGGCTTGGGCATTTTGTTATAGCAGCCCAAATGGACAGATAGGATCCCTGGCCATGGCACATATAAAATACATTAAAAGACACTCTGTTAAAATATCCGGTATGAAGTACAAAGAGGGAAAACATTATTCTTATAATCAATAATAAATTTATAAAAAATATAGGAATCTTCAGGGGCTCCTATATTTCGGCTCAGGTCATGTCTCACAGGATGTGAGTTCGAGCACCATGTCGGGCTCTGTGCTGGCAGTGCAGAGCCTGATTGGGATTCTCTCTCTCCCTCTCTCTCTGCCCCTGTCCTGTGCTCTCTCTGTCTCAAAATAAATAAATAAACTCACAAATATATAAATAGGGCTCTTCAGATTTTCCGTTTTATCTTGTGTAAGTTTTGGTAAGTTATATTTTTCAAAAAGTTTATCCACTTCATTGAAGTTAGATATATTGGCATAAAGTTGTCTATATATTCTCTTATCATTCCTTTAAGGTCTTTATAGATCTGTAGTGGTATTCCAACTTTATTCCCTATATACATATAATTTATGTTCCCTCTCTTTATTTCTTGATCTCTCTTGGTAGGAGCTTATCCACTCTATTGATCTTTTAAAACAACTAGCTGTTAACATTGTTAATTTTTTCAATTGTTTCTCCACTTTCATCAATATTATACCTTTCTTCTTTTTTCATACAAATACTTAAAATCTATAAATTTCCCTCCAAGCACTACATTAGCTGCATTGCATGAGTTTTTGTAATTTTGTGTTTTCATTATTAGTTTAACATAGTTCCTAAATTCATTGATGAGTTCTTTTACCCATGGTTATCTATCAAAAACACAAGAAATAACAAATATTAGTAAGCCTGTGCAGAAAAGGGAGCGAACTCTTGTGGAACTCTTGGTGGAAATGCCCATTGGTGCAGCCACTGTGGAAAATATTATGAAGTTCCTCCCCAAATTAAAAATAGAATACCATATGCTCCAGTAATTATACTTCTGGGTATTTACCCTCTAAAAAATAAAAACACTAACTCAAAAAGATATATGCACCCCAAATTCATTATAGCATTACTTATAAAGGCCAAGATATGGAAACAACTTAAATGTCCATGGATGGATGAAAGGGTAAAGTAATTATGGTGTGTGTGAGCATGTCTGTGTATTTCTAAACAGTTTAATAAAAAAGTTATTAAGAAATAACATTTTGTGGGGTGCCTCGGTGGCTCAGTTGGTTAAGCATCTGACTCTTGATATCAGTTCCCATGGTGAGGTCATAGCTTTGAGATGGAGCCCTTCCTGGGGCCTCACATGGGGCTTTGCACTGAGATGGAACTTGCTTAAGATTCTCTCACCTAGGGGCACCTGAGTGGCTCAGTTAAGCATCTGACTTGATTTTGGTTCAGGTCATGATCTCACGGTTTGTGAGTTCAAGCCCCATATCAGGCTTTGCACCGAGCCTGCTTGAAATCCTCTCTCTTTCCCTCTCTCTCTCTCTTCCCCTCCTCCTTCCCTGCTCTCTCTCTCTCTCTGAAAATAAACATTTGAAAATTTGAAAAAATTTTTTCACTCTCTTCCTCTGTCCCTCCCCCACTCATGCTCGCACGCTCTCTCTCTCTTTCTCTCTCAAAATAAAATGAATTAACATTAAAAGAAGAATTAACACTTTGTTGCAAGCTAACTAATGTATTTGATCTCTAATCAAATAATTAGTGCTTCTATTCATTGCTTTGTAGTTGTTGCATGTATGGTGTATGATGAATAAAATTTTAGTAATGCATATATCATAGTAATAGTAACGCAAATATTCTTCTAAGTGATTTCTATGTATTGTCTCATAAATTTTCCCATTAACATACAACTCAGGCAGTAGTTTTATAGAAAAGTTCTCATTTTATAAATGAGTAAACTGAGACCCAAGGAGCTGAAGTGGTGTATACAAGTTATGCAGATAGTGTATGTTGGAATATTAGCGCCCATACATACAACCATTATGCTATAATGACTTTTTAATGCTTATTTATTTTTGAGAGACAGAGAGAGACAGAGCACACACTGGCAGGGGAGGAGCAGAGACAGAAAGGGAGACACAGAATCGGAAGCAGGCTCCAGACTCTGAACTGTCAACAGAGTCTGATGCAGAGCCACGAGATCACGACCTGAACTGAAGTCGGACACTTAACCAACTGAGCCACCAGGTGCCCCAATGCTATAATGCTTTTTAAAAATACAGATCTTGTCTCTGGCACTAGCTTGAATCATTACCACAGAAAAACTGTTCTTTACATAGTTACGTGTGTCTAATTTTGCCTAATTTTTAATGTGCTGTGTGAAGTTAATAGTAAATGAAGAGACATAAATAACAATCATAACTATAGAATTTTGTGAAATAGAATAGCTTAACTTTCAGAACCAAAGTTTATCTCATAATTTGTGACTTTTTCAGTATGTAAGATTGACATATCAGAAATTCCTTAAGCTTTAAAGTTACCTTCAGAAGCCTCAAAACTTGTTGTTCTTTCTTATCTGCAAGGCAAGAAAATTAGATTCAATCTGATTAGTGCATAGTCTTAAATAGTTATGTTATTTTTCCTGTTATCATCTTAATGTTTGTCATTGAAAAAAAAATCCCTTTCTTCCTCCCTCCCCCCTCCAGGTTTCTATCTCAGCTGCTTGCTCTTATCATAAACATGACATGCTGTAAGACATGAATAAGTGTGTACTTAAGCAAAATAGTTATTTCCTAACTTGACTCACCAAGGCACCCCAGAGATTAATACTCTTGTGATTTCACAGGTCTCTTGTGCATGTGAATTTCCATGAGATCCTATTCAACTAGGGTAACTAAGAAGAAAGAACAATGTTCCTCTATACAGGGTGGGTTTTGCATTGTCCCTCACATAGCCCGCTGATGGCCGTGGGATGGCAAAGTCATCTTCATTAGACGGAATTTAATAGTGAATCAAAGTTCTTGTGGAGAATAGACTGATCTAAACTTTAGCCTCCCTTGGGTCCTGCTGAAAGATTAGAGGGAAAGAGTAGGGCCTTAGTAAGTTGAATGTATCAGATTGTTTTTCACTAATAGTTCTCTTGTAAAACTCTGAAAAACACCCAGTTTAACCCTTAAAAAAGGGGGGAAGCAAAAGAAGTAGGCGGGGGGGCGATATTCAGGTAGCATACTACAGGCATGGATTTTTGAGATGTTCTATTTTCCCGGTAACAAGTTCCACAGTTTGGGGTATGTGCCTACGACCAAACTTTGTCCATCAAAAGGAAAACAGCTTTCTTGCTGCATATCATCGCCCCTGCCATGTCACGATGCTATAATTTCATATGGTTTACAATATTTAATTACCTTTTAGTTTTGCTCTATGACTAGGGATTCTAAGACTCAATCCAAGAATGCAGTTCTTTGATCAAATCTTTTCATAAATAGTCTGAATCCAGGAAGAATTACAGGTAGAAGAAAAAAGAGAAGCCAGCACAAGTAAAATGTATCAACCAGCACCTGTACAGCAGGATCAGACATAGTTAACAAGAAAAAAGGAAGGAGAAACAAATGTGTTAGGTGATCTTTAGTTTAAAGAAATCTCTGTTGGGCAACTGGGCATTTTGCTCCTTGCCTTTTATTTCCAACTTCCTTTCAAAGAATTTGTTAAGTGAAAAGAGAGATGATGGCAGCTCAGTATATCAAAGCTCAGTTATCAGCTGGCTTATTCTAGTATCTTTAGTCTTTTGTGGATGCCTTATGATGGGTTGTATGGTAACACTGGAAAGTCAATCTTATACCAGCGATTGCCACATGAACGTTAAGGAGTCTGAAAAAAGATCGCAAAATAGAAATAGTTGCTGTCTCAGGTATAAAGTGGCACTGATAAGAATGAATGTACCCAAAAAGATTTGGGTAGGTTTCTTTTTCCTTTTTTGGAGGGAGGGGTGCAAAAGAGATTGACTTATTCAGGAGGGTGAGAAGGAAGGTCTAAGAGAAAGAGAAAGACATAATGGAGACTGCTCCATTGTCAACTCTTTCGGGATTGACCGTGAGCATGTTATCCTGATTACTGAAGTAAAAAGCTTAATTAATTACCACCAAAAAGAAATGTTTCCTTTTATGCAACATCTTTATTCTTAAAAATTCACAAGAGTTATTAAAATTACATTTTACTTTAAAATCAATGTATACCTCTTGGGGGATAATGGTACTTTTCCTAAATCTGTAATAGGAAGGCATTAGAAACTCTTAAAAGATGGCATACTAGTTAGCAGGAGACACACTCAATGGGATCATAAAGAGAATTGAATAAAGGTACTATTTTTCAAAGAACCAGGAAAAGATGGTGAGTCAGTCAGGAACTAGCAACAGCAGAAACCCATTAACCATTGTAAGACTATTGGGCAAATGGAAGAAGTAATATTTCCAGACAAGGTGAGAGTCCATCCATGTGAGAGGGACACCGCCATGGAGCAAAAGCCAGAGGGAAGGAAAGAAATAACCTGACCTTCTCCTCCTTCTGTCCATTTACTTCTGGCTGTGCTTTGTCTGGTAGCCAAACCCCTCCGGAAGCCAGAATGAGCTTAGTGCCACTGTCTTTGAGAATGAGAACCTCCCCTTTCACTGGCCTATGGCACAGATCAAAGCAAAGACAAAAAGAAAATTGATGCTGAGTTTGCAGATGTATGACTAACTGAGATATTGAACAGAAAATCACTAAAGGAGGAGCAAGAAAGCCAAGAGAATCTGAACTGCAGTCTGAATGCAAGAAAGTCCATTTCCTGTGGCTAATACTTTATTCCTGACTGTAGCATCAGTAATGATCTTTCAACTGTGATGGATCACAGATTTAAGGCAATTCACCTGCAGGAAAAATCCTTTAGAAAGAAAATGTAAAAACAAAAACAAAAACAGATTGCCTGAGAAGATTTTCCTTAAGATGACTTTATTCATAACACTGACAAGTATAATCTGTTTTATTCTAGTTAACCATATTAATTCTTATTTTTATTTTAGTATATCTGTATGAGGTAGTATGATGTATTTTCTTCAAAATCACTTTGATTTACTCATTGGAATGTTTTGACAATGAGCAGCATTGCATATTGGTTTTAGTCTGGAAATGTCTGACAGGGAAGAACACTGCAATGAGATTAACATTTAGAAGAGATTCAGGAGATAGAAAATACATAATGCATTATAACATTTTAGAGCTAAAAGGAACTTTTAAAGATCAAATCTAAAACTTCTATTTTACAAGTGATGACAAAAGTCTAACCATAGTCATAGTTTCCCCAGAGCAACATACTGCTAGTTTTCAGCAACGTCAAGATCAGAAGCCACATCTCCTGACCCCCCCAATCTGTTTTACCCACCTTCCCATGGTGAAGTTCCCATTTATACTCCTATTACATAGTAGAACCAATCTTGTTTCAGGGAAACTATAAAAGACTTCCTAAGTCGGCCTGTGCAAAAATGCACTGAAAATACATACCTACCACCTTAATATTTCTCAGCCAAGATTTGAAGATACCATCAGAGAGCAAGAAGGGGGCCCTTGTGGATTTCCAGTAGCTCTGGGAGCTGCCTGTACTCAGTTTCTCTGTGGACCTTGGTTCTATCATAACTCCATTAGCCAACACTCCATTTAGAGGCTCAAATTCCATTTCCCTAAAAAATTGTCCAACAAAATTGAGTTCATTGTTTTGCAAGACCTATAAATAAAAGAGTTATAGCTTGCTGTGTTTTAACTCCATGAAAGAAACTGTCATAGTCTGCAGAGAATTTCCTGGATATAAATCACTTTATTTGACCTTTAGTTCTGTCTTATCCCTTGTCTATCACACTATTATTACTTAATCTGATCACTTACTATTCCTATTTCTTCTTTAATATCTGTAATTTCTAATCTATGTTGTCTTGCTCTATTATACTTCCCTGTAGTAAGCAATAACATATAAAAAGGGGGCTCACCCTTTCAGGTAGGTGTGTGCTTAGAGATAGGTCATTGAAAGTCCATGCAAATTATGGTGCTTCATGGAGCAGTAGAACTTCATCTGGAGAAGCAGGTGTGTTGTAGAAGAGAATTATAAATGACTTGGTTTGAATGAAGACTGTTGATGTTCTTCTATGCTTTATTCTTGCAGTTCACCTAACGGGTCATGTTCTTGACATCTGAACTCTACAAACATGGTCATGGAAACCTCTTATCTAACTTTGCACTAGTTGGGGCATTGACCTTCCTAGAACAAGGAGGTCACCAAGTGTTCTGCCATTTCTCTCAAAATAAATATTTGAAACATTTATAAAGGAAATAATTATTCAAGGACTATAGGAATTTAAGTGATTTGGCCTCTGGCAATACAAGCTTAGGAAAGCTTTAGTCTTTACCATCAGAGATTATAAAAGTAAAATAAATTAATATGTGTTAAGGCAGGCAGTATTTGACATGTACTTTTCAAAAACAATCCCTGTGATTAGAATAGTATTACATTTTTAAAAAATATCACATAGATTTTAAGGAGCAAAATAAATATACACCTTTCTAGAATATATTAACTTTTGCTTTTCTTAAAGTAGGTGGGAAAATCTATAGTTTGCAACATTTGAGGACTAGGACCCACCTATCACAAAAATTTAACTAGTCAATATTGAAAAGAGAAAATAACATTAAGGACAAAGTAGAGTGTGGGTTGGGGGGAAGTGTTTGTAAAATGCCAGCCTTCCTTTCCTGGGGGAGGACCCTAATTTCCTCTGGGATTTTGCCCTTCCTACCCTAGGAGAGTTAAACCACTGTAGCTGAACTGAAGTACCTCTTCCTGGAGTCCACTGTGTCTGTCTTTTTCCTGGAAGCAGACCTACGATGGGATCACAGGTGTAAAGATTCTCTTTGGGAATGTCTGTGTAAAAGAAAATGGGGAAGGGGCCAGAAAAGACTGGGGGAGTCATGGGAATGTGATGTAAGTCAGACATGAGTGAAAAAGGGGAGAGAGGGAGGCGTAATAACCAGACTGTTGTTCAGCCAACCAAGATGTGGCCTGGACGTGGAGCTGGACTTAACACGGGACCCTGGCTCCAAAAGCCACAAGGGAGCTGCCTGAGTTACCTGCCAATGTCCACGAATAAGGATGAGGCCATTCTAATCAAACAGACTGAGGCATTTTTTCCCCCTTTCCCTCATTAACATATTGGTTGGAGTGGGCACCTAAAGGGGAACTTTATATAAGCAAGGCCTTTGGTCTCTTCCCGAGCCCAGCCTAACTGACCTCTCTGTCAGTGCTGTGTGTCCCTTCAGTGGAGGCCAGAGCCCCAATAAAGCCTTGCCTATACCTTTGACTTTTGTGTCTGGTCTCTCTTCTATCCTTTTAGGACAAGAGAACCCGACTCCAGTAATAATCTGTGGTGCTCATTCAAATCTCAGTGACAATTTTTGGAAGCGTCTTTTTATGCCTGTGATACATTCTAAGTCCTATGAGGGCTAGTTCGATCTATTTTGATCATCCTTTTATTCTCAGCACCTGCAAATTGCCTGGCACATAAATATTCAGCAGATATTCCCTGTATAACTAAATGATTCACTGACTATATTAATAAATGAATGAGTAGATTTGCGTTGTAATGAACTGAATTGAATAGATTTAGCAATGGATGTTGTGGCCAAGGCTTATGTTTGTTTACATTTGAAACATATGTAGTTATCAATGTAATGTAATCAATGTAACTTCAGAAGAATAAAAATTTTCTTTTATTATTTTATATCCTGTGACAAACTTTATCACTTAAAAAAGTAC
Source organism: Suricata suricatta (assembly GCF_006229205.1). Lineage (NCBI taxonomy): Eukaryota > Metazoa > Chordata > Mammalia > Carnivora > Herpestidae > Suricata > Suricata suricatta. The sequence goes on along the minus strand of NC_043700.1, from coordinate 120,013,172 downwards.
ACTTAGGGGCACCTGTGTGGCTCAGTCTGTTAAGCAACCGACTCTTGATTTCAGCTCAGGTCATAATCTCATGGTTGTGAGATTGAGCTTCTGCATCAGGTGAGCGTAGAGTTTGCTTAAGATTCTCTCTCCCTTTGCTCCTCCCCACCCCCCCATATGGCTAACACATGCACTTTCTCTCCAGAAAAAAAAAATTACAGCTAAATTTATCACTGAAATAACTTTGGATATGTTTTTTATTTTAAACTCTAAATATCTTGACCACAGTGTTCATTACAATTCATCTAAGGCTTCCTTGAAGATCATAACACAGATTTTCCTTGAAGATCTTGTACAACATAATAAAAATTATTATATATGGCATTAATTTGCAGTGCATTAATTCAGTTTCTCTAAATTTGAGTATTTTGTTCTTCCTAATTAAATTAGCCACCTGTCTGACTTTCTCTTTCTCATTTATTTTCACTGAGAAACATAATTAACTTGACTTCTTAAATTTGGGGATTTATTTTCATCATAAGATTTTTTTAAAGAATGCAGCCATTTCTAATATTTTTTGCTTTCCTTTTATTTTTCTGAATTATTACACTTTGATTTCTATTTTGTGTTTGTTTTATTTTTTCATAATTTAATTATAATTAAGTCAAAAGACTTAAATGTAGGCTTTCTATAATTACCTCAGGAGGTGTTTTTTAGTCCTGGGTGGAGTGGGGCACTATTTAAAGAGTATACTATTGTCGGGGAGCCTGGGTGGCTCAGTCAGTTGAGCGTCCAACTTTGGCTCAGGTCAT
>NC_043700.1:119911137-120012281 GCF_006229205.1 Suricata suricatta | reverse complement strand
GGCTTGCTGCTGTCCGTGCAGAGCCTGCTTTGGATCTTCTGTTCTGCCCACCCCCGGCTCGTCCCGCCCCTGTCCCCGCTCAGGTTCTCTCTCAAAAATAAATTAAAAAAAAAAAAAAAACATTAAACAAAACTTTTAAAGAGGTGTCGGGGCACCTGGGTGGCTCAGTCAGTTAGGCATCCGACTTCAGCTCAGGTCGTGATCTCATGGTCAGTGAGTTGGAGCCCTACGTCAGGCTCTGTGCTGACAGCTCAGAGCCTGGAGCCTGCTTCAGATTCTGTGTCTCCCTCTCTCTCTGACCCTCCCCCACGCTCACTCTGTCTCTCTGTCTCTCAAAAATGAATAAATGTTAAAAAAAATTTTTTTAAGTATACTATTGTCAAAGATTCAGAAATAACAAAAATAAAAACAATGAACCACTGAAGTATTGATTGGTAGAAACTGATTGTGTGCACACTGAAAGGCCAGTTTACAAAGTGGCACTGCACTCAAACCGAAGCATGGAATGAGGGTTGGGGATCTTGGTTATAAAGCAACTTACATAGTGAGAAGGCAGTGACCGTTTATTCCTCATAGTGATCGATTACGGTAGGGTTTTCTTAATTGACAGGGAAATTGGTCAGTGGTTACCTCACACTGACCTTGGAAAACAGTTTGCTTTGCTTATGATTTTCAGAAGCATAAGCAAGAAATGACCCACATCAAGTTAGCCTTGAAAAATAAATGAAATTAAGCTTTGCTTCTATAACTAAGCAAGTTTTGTCTGCTCAGGGAATTTTCAAGGCTGGTTTCTGTTTTTTATTTTAACACTAGTTTAATTGGTTTTCCGTATATAATTTACATTTTCAGTTTGAAATTATATATTAAATCAAAATCCTTAAATTTGCTTGGCATGTTAAAAATGTTGCCTTTGAAATAAAAGTGTTTTGATTTTTCTTATTCTTGGGGTTTCCCCAGGTTTAATAATAAAATTTTTGTTTTATCCTCCTATCTTATTTTTAGATTATCTTCCCCTTTAATTTAGTCCAGCATTTCACCATAATGTTGGTCTCAGGACCTCTTTATGCTTTTAAAAAGCAATGATGATCCCAAAGATCTTTTGATTATGTGAGCTATATCTATCCATATTTACAATACTAGAAATTAAAAAAGAAACGTTTATTTATTCATTCATTTAAATATAAGAATAAATCCCTTATGCATTAATATATAATTATCTTAATAAAAATGAGTTATATATTTCCAAAACAAACAAAAAATAGTGAGAAAAGAGCATTGATTTACATATTTACATGTCTCTTAATAGAGGGGTACCTGGGAGGCTCAGTCGGTCAAGCATCTGACTTTGACTCAGGTCATGATCTCATGGTTTGTGAGTTGGAGCCCCAGGTCCGGCTCTGTGCTGACAGCTCAGCAGCCTGGAGCCTGCTTCAGATTCTGTTTCTCGTTCTCTCTCTGCCTCTTCCCAACTTGTGCTCTGTCTCTCAAAAATAAATAAATGTAAAAGAGTAAAAAATAAAAATCTCTTAATAGAAAACATCTGTCCCAAGAGATTAAGCTGGTGGTTCTCAGGAACTTGGAGGTAAGGGGAAATGGGTGATGCTGGTTAAAGAGCACAAACTTCACGTTATAAGATGAGTACGTCCTGGGGATCGAATGTACAGTAGAGACACCATAGTTAGTGCATTTAGTATTATTTACAGGAAAGTTGCTAAAAGAGCAGATCTTAAATTGTCTACCACAAGGAAGAAATAGTAATTATGTGTCATGATGGGAATGTTAACTAAAGTTAAGATGGTAATCATTTTACAACATGTAAGTGTATCAGATCAGTTGCATACTTTAAACTTGCACAATTTATATGTCGATTATATCTCAATGAAGCTGGGAAAAATAAGCAGTTTTAAAAGTTTAAGTCATTAATGTTAAAAAAAAAAAGCTTTTTCAAATCATGCTAAAAGGTCAAGCAAGTGAGGAATAAGCATTAATCATTGATCTTGGCAATGTGATCCTGGATCATACCAGTAATTCCTCACTTCTCTCTCCTAAGCAATTAAATTTTCAGTTAGGCATATCAAAAATATAGGAGTTGCTCTACTCTGACAGAACCTATATGCCATAATCATCTTGAAGGTGGTCTGCCCTCACTTCTATTTTATCTCGCACAGAAAACACTAAGTCCGAAGGGAAAAAAAGTCACAAGCCATATAATTTCCAAACATCTGGTTGGTTCTACATTTCTTAAAACATTACTCTTATTCTTGTGCAACTTTCCGAGCGAGGTCATTCCTAAAACCATAGTTTTTTTTCTCCTCCATATGAGTAATAGTGCAATTCCTGGTTTTCACTGAGGCATGAAGATGAATGGACATTTGACTCAAAACTTTCAGGTTATGCAACTTTATGAATGGTTTCTGTACAGATCATCATAAAACATAATTAGAGATTACATTAAACTTACATTTGTTAAATAACAGGATACCTCTATAAATAATTAAATACTCAATTGATATATCAATTGATACATTTTTAAATGTTTATCTATTTTATATTGGGGGGCAATGTGGGGGGAGAGTCAGAGAAAGGGGGAGAGAGAGAATCCAAAGCAGCTCTAGGCCATCAGCACAGAGCCCAATGAAGGGCTCAATCCCACAAACCCAAGATCATAACCTAAGCCAAAATCAAAAGTTAGACCCTTAACTGACTGAGTCACCCAGCAGCCTCAACATATTTTTTTAAAGTAAGTGAAAATATGAAAAGTTTTAAACCCACTTTCATTATCATGAATAGTTTCAAAAAATGCTTTCAATAATTTATTAATAAAGCACCCAATTTACCAATAATTTTAAATTAATCAAATATATAAAATACAAAGTATAACAATGATTAAATAATATGAAATTATTTTAATATCTTAGTTATTTTATTTACAAAATTATTTTAAATTTTTTATTTTATAAAATTATTTTACACATGACTGGCTCAGTCAATAGAGCATGTAACTAGATCCCAGAGCCATGAATTCAAGCCCCACTTTGGGCATGGAGCCTACTTAAAGAAATAAAATAAAATAATTTTCTAGTCCTTATATATTTACATAGAAAAATGTCCACAATACATTATTGCAGGGGGGAAGCAGGTCATAGAATAGAATGATCAGTGTTATCCCATTTTGGACTTCAAAAAAATCTATATATATGTATGTTTGTAAGTATATAGGTGAAAACTAGGAGAATACATGCCAAGTTATTGGCATTATTTATAGTCTTAGTAAGGGATTAGAAAAAGGGATTGTGTTTTATACACTTCTAATTGTTTGGGATTTACCACTAAGACATATTATTTTATATATTTTTTAAAATACATTTGATTGTCAGAAATAAAATTTCTACTTTGATAAAATATACAGATTGGTATATATGTATTTATAACATGTTTTATTAGTAGACACATGTTTATATACACATAATTTTTATGTAGTAGAATGTATTAGTATATATTCTTGTTTGGGGAAGAAGAAGGTTTTTATTTTTAACAAATTAGAATCAACTTGTAGGACTTTTATTTTCTAGAATTTTAAAGGATTACAGTGGCGTATGCACAAAAATCACAAGGCTATGACTCAACACTGATCACTAGAGACAGCGTGCATATTTCCCTCAACATAAAATCCTATTATGTAATAATACTCGGTGGTTCTCTGAAAATTGAAAGAAAATCTAGTTGCAACAATTTAGTTTTATAAGGTTTTTTTATTCAATTGTGTTTTCCAGATTTTTTTTACTTGGACTGAGGTAAATGAAGATTTTGTTCCGCTGCTTTCAGTTCTACATGTTCATTTTCCAATATGAAAACTGAGATTTTATGTGTAGTGCCACTTTGTTCTAAAAAATAAACCTAACTGTCACATTGTATTATGACAATACAATAACTCGTTACAATTACTTTCATCACACGTCCAAATATGTTTATTGTGTATTATTGGTTTATTCTTTTTTAAAACAACTTTCAACTTTGCTATTCTATAATGAGGCTGTTTTCTCAAATTTTTTAGTCTACCTAAAAAACTGTGTAAAAAGCAAGGTGAAATGGCTGGTAGATCATGTTAACCCGGACCAAGCAGCACCTAACAGAAAACCTTTAACCTGTAGTCAACTTGTATCCATTCACCTGTGAGAATAATGAGTCAGTGTCTGTTGCTAGAAATCTAGCAAGTTCTTTGTGCAAAGAAGCAAGCACAATTCGAAATGTGGCAGAGAAAAAGCATGCAATCAGCTGTAACTAACTAAATTCATCGTTTCAAAGAAGAATTATTTTGAATTCCAATCAAGACAGCTCTGTCCTGTAGACTGGAAGCGATTTTGAGGAGTGGGCTCGTGGGAGTATTACTCTCTAATTCATGATAGTGAACTTCAATGGACCAGCCTCTGACTCAGCCACAGTAAAATTATGTACTGTGTTTCAAGCTAATTAAAATAAGTTTGCAGTAGCTATTTTACTGAAATTCTAGTTAACCTAAAGCAAAAGGAAATTGTAATATGCCATCCTCCTTAACCTAATAAACAGGAACCAAGGCCATTTTTCAATGTCATAGTGCACAGTACATTGATTATGTTCCATAAGCCAAATAATAAACATCTTTTAAACTATTTAACATGAGAAATATTATTCACTGAATTTCCAGATTTCACTGAAGAGAAGAAAGGCACTTTTTCTTTTTTCTCTATATTGAAGTCAATAAATATTTACTAAATACTATAATATAAAGAACACTCAGCTAGCCATTGAAGTTGAAAGTAGGAAATACTTATGGTTTTTTCACTGTACCCTTCAAATATTTTTATCAAAAATATTTTTGTCAGTTAAACATAGCCAAGTTATCTTTCAGAACAATATCTTGCAAATAATCTCCTGTATTAAAAGTAAATATATTCTTCTTATAAGTGATCTAATGAAAACTTGCAATATCTTCACTTTTCTCCTCATTTTATGGGGACTATCTATACCTGCTATTCTGGAGATATTCGTTCAGACCAGTTTCCAGTTGGTGAAACTCTAATTTTAAATATTTGACCATGTCAAACTCAGAAATAGATTTACTAAATGGTACCCTATGCCTATTTCCTTCTCAAAATGTACCAGTAGGGGGGCACCTGGGTGGCTCAGTTGATTAAGAGTCTGACTCCGGCTCAGGTCATGATCTCATGGCTGGTAAGCTGGAGCCCTACACAGGGCTCTGTGCTGATAGCTCAGAGCTTGGACTTGCCTCGGAGTCTGTCTCATTTCTTTGTGCTCCTTCCCCACTCACATGCTTGCTCTCTCTTTCTCTCATTAATTTTTTTTTAATGTACCAGTAAGAGTTTCATCAAGAAAATAGTTAGGAAAGCACCAACTGCTCTAGATATTTCAGTCAGGAAACAGGTACTTCTTAGGAAAAAAAGGCTCAGAGAAAACTACTGCAAAATCTCTTTGACAGAAGCCCACCCATCTGCCTGCTGCTGCCAATGAAAGGAGAACGGGGCTTCCACTTTCCTTCCACCTTGCAGACCTGGTATGAGCATAGCTCCTAGCGGAACCAAGCCCCGCACATGCGACAGAGATTCTGAGAATGTAGTTCCCACGTGTCCTACCATCCCCACACAAAGAGAGCATACAAGTGGGAAATGATGCTAAATTGCTAACAGATAATGTGTAGGTCAGACGTGGGATTGAGGCAAATTCTGCCCCAGGAATACTGTCCAAAGACATTTGAGCTGTGATTTAACAGCTCATGCTACAATTGCTGAGGTGGACGATAGTTACAGTATAATCAACTCTCAGTTACCCTTTTAGAAAACTTTCCTCCCTGTTCCTCCCACTCTTACTTCTTTGACCACTTGGATAGGAAATTTTAATTTCCCAAATACTGACTTCGATGATTTAACAGATAAAAACCATATATTAAATTACTATATATCTGTATCTATATTACTATAGAGAGAGAACATACTAGGTGCAGGCATTGTGCAGGAAGTCACTGTGTGGGGTAGAGAGAGTCCCTGCCTTTCAATTGTTTACAGTTATTAGAAGGCAAAATGAAAATACAAACAAATATAACTCAAGGCAGATTGCAGGCAATTAACGAAAGGCAGAGGAGGAATTGGAGCAGAAGAGATTCCTAGAAGGTGATGATGAGTGATTGAAGAGAGAGCCATGGGGAGAAAATGCTCTTTGACGTGTAAGGGTTCTGACAGATGGAAATGGAATGAGGGACACGGTGAGACAAGAGACCACAGTGAGCAAAGTGAAGAGGGTGAAGAACTTGCTAGAATTCGACTAGAAACAGATACCACATTTAGATGATACAGGGCCCACAGTATTGCAAACGAAGCAGCCCACTTCAGCCAGCAAAAGACTAATGCGCAGACCCCCTCGGGTAGCATCCCTGTGGAGAGAGTTGGCCAGGCTGACTGAAGTTTCCAGTTGTTCAGCGGAAGGTGAAAATTCATATTCTAGGGCAAAACTCCTATTTTTTTAATGTTTAGTTTTGAGAGAGAGAGAGACACACAGAGCGTGACCAGGGGAAGGGCAGAGAGAGGGAGACACAATCCCAAACAGGCTTCAGGTTCTGTACTGGGTCTCGAAATCATGACCTGAGCCAAAGTTGGCCCTTAACCGAGCCACTGAGGCACCCCAGGCAAAACTCCTATCTTATTTTTATATTTTTTAATATAAGACACAATAGATTTTATTTTTTTTAAATAGCTTATTGTCAAATTGGTTTCCATAAACACCCAGTGCTCTTCCCCACAAGTGCCCTCCTCCATCACCACCACCTCTTTTCCCCCTCCCTTTCCCCCTTCAACCCTCTGTTCGGTTTCAGTATTCAATAGTCTCTCAGGTTTTGCGTCCCTCTCTCTCCCCAACTCTCTTTCCCCCTGCCCCTTCCCCTGGTCCTCCATTAGGTTTCTCCTGTTCTGTTAGTCCATCACCTGATGAATGGATCAAGAAAACTCCTATTTTAAAATGTTAGCACTTAGGGGCACCTGGATGGCTCTGTTGGTTGAGTGTCAGACTCTTGATTTTGGCTCAGGTTATGATCCCAGGATTGTGGGATCAAGCCCCATGTAGGGCTCTACACTGAGCACAGAAACTGCTTGAGATTCTCTTTCTCTCACTCTCTCATTCTCTCGCTCCCTCTCCCCCTCTCCCTCAGATCTTCTTCCCTGCTTTCTCTCAAGTAAAAATTTTAAATAAAAGTTTAATAAATAAAAACTAAAAATAAATAAATAAAATGTTAGCACCTAATTTTTAAAAACTCCAAAACAAAAACAAAACTAAAGCTGTATATAATTTAGTGTATGTGCTGCTGAAGCAGGTCTATCATCCATATATGGCCCAATGGCCGTCTATTTGCAACCGTTAGGAGATGCTTTCTAAGGTCCCATCCAAGCAATTCTGGTTTCAATGACGAACCTTATTCTCACTGAATAATATATGCTATAAAATTACGCATATCAAGCATTACTTCAGAAACTTTCTTCCTATGAATCGTGTGCCTTTAATTCTTTCATAAAGAACTGTAGAGCTCTGGAGACTTTCATTTTCAAGAGGCCTCAGAGTGAAGTAACAAGAAGGAGAAAACAGAAGACCACCAGAAATGCAAATGCTATGGACATTTACCGGGACAACCAATCTTTATCAACCCCTGAAACTGAAGGCGACTGCTTTCCTTTACTTTTACGAACAGGGAAATGATAATGAAAAGCATTCATCACAGAGGGAAAAGTTGACTTATCTAGAGAAATAATTATTAGCTGCCTTAGCAGAATAATATACTGAATGCTTCTGGTTATTTAAAATCCAGTCTATTTGGGGAGCCCAGGTGGTTCAGTCGGCTAAGCGTCTGACTTCAGCTTAGGTTATGATCACAACTGTTATCATATTTTATGATGCCAATCAAACATGCATGAACATCACAGTGGCATTATGATTCAGTCCAAGGTTTGTAACCATCACTGCAATAATTGAGAAAATTTTGCTCTAATACTGATGCCAAGGTCTCATCCCCAGAGATCCTAACTTAGTAAGTCCAGATTGGGAAACCAGTATCTTTATGTTTTTAGAAGCTTTAAAATAATTTTATTATTTAAGAAAGTAATTGTTAGGGGCGCCAGGGTGGCTCAGTCAGTTAAGCTTCTGACTTTGGCTCAAGTCATGATATCACAGTTCATGGGTTAAAGCCCGGTGTCGGGCTCTGTGCTGACAGCTCAGAGCCTGGATGGAACCTGCCAAAGATTGTGTGTGTGTCTCTCTCTTTGCCCCTCCCCTCCTAGCGCACTATCTCTCTCTTTTTCAAAAATGAATAAATATTAAAAAAATTAAAATGCAGTCTACTGTGATATGCAGAATCTGCCCTTACATTTGTGGATATTTTTATTTTTAAAAAATTGATTATCAACTAGTTATTTCTCAAAAACTGTGTGATCATACCCTTTAACACAACAAGAAAAAGGATACTAACAGGGCACGTGTCAAGAAGTGACAGGAGTGCCTAAAAAGTAGCCTTAGTGCTGTCTTGCACTACACGCAGTTTTAAACTGAGTTGAATGCTGGACAGGTGAAAAATATTAGATCTCTTTTTTAGCAAGAAAGGTAACAAAAGAAGCAAATGATAGCACAAGCCACTACATAAAGTTTCTACTTTCATTCAAACAGGCCAATGTTAATATTGAATTGTCTACATTAATACCTCTGATCGTGTAAGTCTTATGCGTGACATTTGCCACCAGGGGAAATCAACTTTCATCCATTTCAAGGTAGGCTGGGGCTCCTCAGGAGAATCTCCTTTCATAGGGCCTGTCTATACCCTTAGAAAACATTTCAGACTAGAAACTTGGATAGATATTGGAACTGAACTGTTCCCAGTAGTGGTGTTTTTCAATAACATAGGAAAGTACCTAATAGAATATAATGAAAAAGATCAACAATAAAATGGACAATTTCAGAAAAGAAAAAAACCCACCTGACAATGTTTCTTTTTGCTCATGAGTTACGGCTTCACAGAACAAGCACTGTGGAGCGTATGTGAGCGTACATAGTTTCAGCTTCAGAACAAAGAATAAAAGTCTAAAGAGGTAAAAATGAAAATGTGTGCTGTTCTGCTGCAGTGTAGCTGAGAGTTATAAAGGGCCCGTGAACAATATTGAGTTTGGGGTGGCACAATCACATCACCAAAGATTTACCTTCACTCTGTAAACTCAATATAGAGCAATAACAGTCCATTACAAGCAGAGCAATACAACATCAAAGGAATGTTTAAAAGAACTAGACAGAACCTTTAAATCAACACAATTGAGTTATCTTCCCCCAAAGGAAGCACCACGGGAGAGATCTTAGCAGGCTTCTTCAAGAGGTATTACTAATTTACCATAAGTTATATTTAATACATTTTTTAAACGTGGTTTATAATCTCTCTCCACTTTTTAGAACACAGAGCAATAAATTAAAAGAGAAACAGTCCCCAAAGAGCAAGAGAGTGGGAGAAAAAAATGACAAGAGTTTGATTTTGGGGAGGAGGGTTGCGTTTCAAGTAATTCTCCCACAGCTGAAAAGTCTGTGTAGGATCTCTCCTCTCCCACTTTCAATGAGACTTCGAATCTGAACCTAGAGAAATAATAGTAAATTTTTATTCTTTATATTTATAAAATTAATCAGTCTTCAAATTCTGTTAAAAACAGGACATTCATCATAACATTTTAGAAAAATGGTAAGAAAATTTTCAGTAGAGAAATAAGCGATTTTATTCCACCTTCTTATGACTAAAACGAACATTTGAGAAGTTGAATTTCTGGCCTAGGTCATGTCAGGAATGGCAGTCGATTTTATTGTGGAGTAGGACTGGTCATTGTTGGCAGTGTGCTTAGTTGAATGACATTTTGATATATTACTTTTTTACATATAAAAAGATATTACTTTCCTGCATGTATTGTAAAGGCTTATTGCTACACATTTTGATCTAAATCCACCTATTTGTGTTTCCCACGAAGGCAAATGGAACTATTGAGTATTATCAAAATTTTTCATCTATGAATGTCTGATATTTGCATACATAAAATCATAAATTTCTATATGATACTAACAGAACTGCCCCTCCAAGTCTTTCAAAAGTTATATCCTTTTTTGCCTTTTGTTTATCATTCTGATTTTGGCTTAAGGTATCTTGATTTATATCAGATATATGTATGCAAAAAGATTTTAAGTTCTAGATCATTTGTATTTCTGCTGGCTTTTCAACACATTTTTTTTTTTAGTGCTGAAAAACACACCCACAACAGGTGCGTGAAACCGCCTGCAACAATGCCATATGGGGGAAGTACGAGGGTTTGTCCCTTTTGATACAGAATGGTTTTATTGGTGTCGTACTGTGTAAGCTTTTATGATAAATCAGATCATATATGGATTTATTCTTATGTAGCTGGTGTTAGAAAATTTTTAATTCATGTTTATAATTCTTTTAATTTTATAACCAGCTTCCTAAATTTCTTTACAGTTGACCTTTATGTTAAGACTATTTCAAATGAAAGTGCCCATTACCAGATAATCTTTTTCAGATATTTGAATTGTACTGCTAATTTTCTTTTTTGGAACACATTTTTCTTTTTTTAAGTCCATCCAACTTCTTCATACTAATATCATTCACTTAAAGGCCAAATTCTGATTCATATTTTTTATACTCTTGGCCGGGCAAGAAAAAAGTAATTTCATTAGTTATTACATGCTCTTGGTGGTTGTTTTTTTTTTTTTTTTTTTGGCATTCCATTATTTGAAACAATTGCTCTAAATGTGATTAAAATAGGTGAACCCAACATGTGCTTGCAGGTCTGTTAAGGTTAGCATGTTTGTAATTGTAAGATTTCAAACCACAGCTAGGAATTCTCATTTTTTTCCCCTATCCATCCAACTTACATTAAGTGTATCACAGAAATCCAATATCTACCCAAAAGCTTCATGTCATATGTAGCTCTAATGTCATAAAAAACACCACACTGATGCTTGTCCATTGGTTGATGTCAGCCCAGTGGTTAAAAGAACAGGTACTCTGGAGTTGAACCTGACACTAAAATTCTGCTCATCGAGTTAACAGTTGTATGACTGTGCCTCCGTTTATCTTCCATAAATCAGAGAGAACAATAATGTTTATAGGTTGCTATAAAGACTAAGTCAGATACCACTTATAAATGCCAACTATCATGGCAAATAGTATGTACCCAAGAAATGTCAGCTGTTCTTATTGGAAAAATATATTCAGAAACACTCCAATACCTTCCAATTAGTCTCATGAAAATTACAAAGTGTTACCCAACCTTGGAACCCACTGACTGTGATAAAACCAAATAAGAATGTTGACTCTTGTGCAGAGATTATAGAACCAACACCTGTTGCTTAACAGTAGTGGGACTCGTACCAGAAATCAATGAATGAGTAACCACCCCAAACAGCTATATCACTTTCATAAGGCAGTTGGCTCTATAGTCTAGACCTGCTTAAGAACTGAACAGAGTCACCTGCTGACTATAATAGCCATTCATAGGAGTGATATAAAATTTAATGTTAGTAATTATCTGTTATGATATGACGTCATGTGTATATTGCCTTCTATGTCTTGCTTGAAGGACATCTTAGCAACGATACTTAAGAATGTGTCACTACTAGGGGTTAAGTACCATCAATTTTTATTAAATCTTGGCCCATTAAAAAAAAACTACAATTCGACGGTATCTGGGTCTTCAGTGCTTTTTTTTTTAATGTTTTATTTTATTTTTAATACAGAGAGAGACAGAGCATGAGAGGGGGAGGGGCAGAGAGAGAAGGAGACACAGAACTGGAAGCAGGCTCCAGGCTCTGAGCTAGCTGTTAGCACAGAGCCTGACACGGGGCTCGAACCCATGAACGTGAGATCTGACCTGAGCCGAAGCGGAGGCTTAACCGACTGAGCCACCCAGGTGCCCCTTCAGTGCTTTTAAGTAAAGTAGAGGAGAGAATATGACTATAGTCAGAAAGAAATAATTCGTAGCAGATAGTTGGCAAGAATTTCTTTTAAAACAGGAGGAGCATACTTATTCAAAAGTGAAGCTTGAGTAGAAATTTGCAATAAATGTCTTATTAAATGTTTATTAATTTTCTCTTAACATTTGGCATTAATTGGCCAACATCGTGCTTGGATTTTATTTGGAAATATTTGTGCTTCTGGACTGGCATGTCCCTTTTGGCTCTTAACCACTTCTTATAAAGTGGCAGAAGTTGACAGTCGATACACTATTTCCAGGTGGATTGCCATACCTATCTCAGAAGACCCTCCTCTCTCCTAGGACAATTCTATGAGTAGCATAGAAAGAGCTAAAAGTTAACACTCTATTGGTAGGTTCATTTGTAGGTCATTAAAATGTATTTATTTGGGCTTACACTGAGTCTACTATTTTCCTTTAAATTTGCTGTAAACAAAATCCATGTTTTCCACTTTTTTCCCCCTACTTCCTCAGTACTTGGTGCAGTGCTCTTCCAAAGCACTTAAATATAGCAGAGAGTATTTCTCAAGAACATAATGAAGGATAAGCTTGTCTAAGATCCATTAAAAGATCAAGGTCTTTAATGGTCTGAATAATTTAATTTCCTACATTATTATTATTATTATATAATACAAGAGTGAAACCTTATATATTATATATTATATAAGTTATATAAGAGTGAAACCTTTACCTAAAGAACTGATAATACTTTGCCATGTTTTCAGATATTGCAGAGCAAATATGAGTAAGTAAACCAATGAGTTAATGCATGAGGACAGGTAGAAGAGTTCCAACTTCTATAAATTATAGCCAATTAATGCACACTAAGAATTTCTCATCACTAAGACTAATGGCCTTCCTGGCCTTCTCAAATACAAAATGAAATGTAAGTATTAATTACCTGGCATCTCAATGGAAGTTGATAGGAAGGTTGAAGTTTCCACTTATTCCCAACCTAAAGACTATGCTGATCATAAGTTCAAGGATCTTAAATTTCAGTGAAATGTGGCCAGTTGTTTCAAAGAACCAATTCTAGATCTACTATTCTTGGGTCTGAGAGACATATGAGATTCTGGATGTGTTAGAGGATTATCTCAGTCTGGAATTAATCTTACCTAAACCCCCAGTATTTCTTAAGATTAGACTAATCTTTTTTTTAATGTTTTATTTATTTTTGAGAGACAGAGAGAGGCAGCATGAACAGGGGAGGATCAGAGAGAGAGGGAGATACAGAATCCGAAGTAGGCTCCAGGCTCTGAGCTAGCTGTCAGCACAGAGCCGGATATGGGGCTCAAACCCACAAACTGCAAAATCACGACCTGAGCTGAAGCCGGACACTTAAACGACTGAGCCACCCACATGCCCCTAGACTAATCTCTTGATGTAATATTGGGTGAGATGCCAATATTTTTCAAATCAAGGCCTGACTTATGAATACTAGACAATTCTTACTACTCCACAGCCTAAATTCTCAGCTACAGGGCGGCATATGATGGTATATGGTAGACTATTTTAGTCACCATCTCCTATTCTATTTAGTGTCTTCCTAACAAAATTCTAGGGATTCTTAAAGGTATGGCTAAAATATTATCTCTTTTCTCCATTGTTTCAGCGGTCATTTCTAAACCTTACCATTCACATGCCCATCATCTCCTTCATTAGTTCAGCTATCTGTTTATTCAACAAATATTTTTGAACATCTATTATGTACCAGATACCTTTGTATTTGGTCTGAGCCAAGCAGGTAAAAATTCCTTGCCATTGCAGTGCCTAATTTCTGATGGAAGAACAAGTAATTATTCCTTGTAATTCTCATATCACTTTATTATTGCATTTGTCACATTTATTGTAGGTAATTGTTTATGTGTAGCTCTTACTGGATAGGAAAAGCCAGATGACATTTATCTTTTCAATTTTTATCACCAGCACCAGCACATTGCCTTGCACCATAAGGGAAAAGGCATTAAAAAACTTTAGTTTGGAGGCTCCCTATTAAATTTAAAGTTGCTCAGTATTTATGTTTTGGTATCTACTTGTTGTTTAAAAAGTTAACTGAGGGGCGCCTGGGTGGCTCAGTCAGTTAAGCGTCTGGCTGTGACTCAGGTCATGATCTCGCAGTTCATGGGTTTGAGCCCCACATTGGGCTCTGTGCTGACAGCTAGCTCAGAGCCTGGAGCCTGCTTCGGATTCTGTGTTTTCCTCTCTCTCTGACCCTCCCCTGCTCACGCTGTCTCTCTCTCTCTTTCAAAAATACATTTAAAAACATTTAAAAATTTTTTTAAAAGTTAACTGAAAACTTAGTCATTAAAAATAATGTTTTTGTTTTGCTCACAATATCATAGGTCAGAAATTTGGGGGGGCACCTGGGTGGCTCAGTCAGTTGGGTGTCTGACCCTTGATTAAGGTTCAGATCTTGATCTCACAGTTTGTGATTTTGAGTCCCACATGGGGCTTTGTGCTGACAGTGCAAGGCCTGCTTGGGATTCTCTCTCCCTCTCTCTCTTTTCCCTCATAAACATTTAAAAACCAAAATGCCTTTGAAATTTAAAAACAATTTGGAAAAGGCAGGGTAGCTTATCTTTGATCATATGGCTTCAACCACGGCTCTGTGGCTGGGGCTGGAGGGTCTTCTTTCGGGATATCGTCTTTATTTAATTTTTGGTACCTTGCAGCAACTTAAACTCTTTCTTTTTTTTCCTTCCTTCTTTCTTCTCTCTTTCTCTCTCTCCATAAATTATCATCCTTCAGGGCTGCCCCATGAGATATGGGTTTCCATAACATGCTGTCTCCAGGTAGTTCCACTTCTTACACGACGCATGGTTTCTAAGGTACCGGAAGCGGGAACTGCCAGGCCAGTGAAGGGCTCCACCAGGAGCTGTAACTGCATCTTTCTACCATGTTCCAGCGGCCAGAGCAGCCGTGAGGACTGCCCAGATCAAAAAAGATGGAGAAATAGATACCGCTTCTTGATAGTGAAATGGAGTCGAATGGATGTCATTTTATAGCCATCTTTGGAAAACGACATTATCTGTGATTGCCGTCTCATATGTCTAATCAGGCATAGTGTGTATAGGGGGGAAAGATCATCACCGAAGTAAAATTTAAATCGTTATTGAACAACAAAAATCCCTACTCCTATGGCAAATTTTTTATTTTGAAATGCTAAATGAGTGGTGATTAAAAACATTCAGTAAGCAAGAATTCTAAAATCTTTTCTTTTTTTTAATTTTTTAATGCTTTTTATTTATTTTTGAGAGACAGAGAGAGAAAGCGAGCAGGGGAGGGTCAGAGAGAGAGGGAGACACAGAATCTGAAGCAGGCTCCAGGCTCTGAGCTAGCTGTCAGCACAGAGCCCGACGCAGCGCTCGAACCCACAAACCGCGAGATCATGACCTGAGCTGAAGCCGGACGCTTAACCGACTGAGCCACCCAGGTGCCCCTAAAATCTTTTAATATCAATATATATTTTTTTAATTTTAATGTTTATTTATTTTTGAGAAAGAGAGAGACAGAGCACCGGCAGGGGAGGAGCAGAGAGAAAGACACACACAGAATCCAAAGTAGGATCCAGACTCTGAGTTGTCAGCCCACAGCCAGATGCGGGGCTCAAAGTCACCAACTGCAAGATCAGGAGTTGAGCTGAAGTCGGGCACTTAACAACTGAGCCACCCAGACGCCCTACAATACATTTTCTAAAATACATAGTTATTTTAGGGGGTTTCCTAAGATTTTTGAGATTCAAAATCTTTGATATTTAAATCATGTTTCTTCTAAAACTTATACAATTTTGAGTTATTTCTTAGATATGTATTTCTCATTAATATTTAATACAGCCTTACAGTTTTAGTTGAGATAACCTTTGATTCTTAGGTTGATGGGGTTCCCCAAATCAATCCTCATAGGATTAAGAAGCTTAGCACACGTCACTTCATTTTCTAGACTCCTTTCATGGTATAGTATATTATGTGCCATGATTTTTTTTCCAGTGACTTATGGCCCATTGGAGGACTCAGCTATTTATTGAAGGAAAATTGTCCACGTGGTAGAAGGCATTTTCTGAGACATCGTGAGTGTGTATGTGAATTGTGGTTTTGTGTATGAATTCATATTTGAGGTGTTTTAGTTTAAATCATCAACTTTGTATTATGTTGCACAGCAAATTTTCTTGCCGTTTGTACTCTATCCATGTTATACTATTTATAACATAACACTTCATATTAAAACCAGTATCTGTTTGGTTTTAGTAACCCAAGATGGCATTTATAATTTTATTATAATGTAAATTAGCTTGAATTCACTTAAATGGTTAGTAGTATTAATACGAGACAAGAGGTTGTCATAATGCAGCTATAAGAACTCTGGTTTATTACCTGAAGTAGAAAGGCCCTTTACTTATCATTTTCTTTAATAAAACCTTCAAATGGAAAATAAGTCATATTCTCCTAGGAGGCTACCGAAATATCTCTCTGGAGAAAAGAAAATCTGCTACTGAAGCAGACTTTTTTTGAGAATCAAATTAGGACCTTTGTGGGGCGCCTGAGTGGCTTAGTCAGTTAAGTGGCCGACTTCAGCTAAGGTCATGATCTCACGGTTCGTGAGTTCAAGCCCAGCATCAGGCTCTATACTGACAGCTCAGAGCCTGGAGCCTGCTTCAGATTCTGTGTCTCCTTCTCTCTCTGCCCTTCCTCTGCTCACACTCTGTCTCTCTATCTCTCAAAAAATAAACATTTTTTTAAATTAAAAAAAAAAACCAACTTTGGCCAGAAAAAAAGGCATTGTATGTAAAGTCAAATTAGACCAAGGAGTTGGTGAAATAACCCTGAAAGAATCCTGTTCACCATGTGTGCATTTGCAACACTGTAGGATGGGCTACGGGAGTCCTGTGCAGTTGATAGGCCGCTGCTGGGAGCCATGCAGGACACACTCTTGTGCTTCTGAAGATGCTCATGTTTTCTGTGTTCTAAACATGAAAGGACATTACCACAAACTAAATCAATAACTGTACAATGCCATTTGAAAACTGAGCTCATGTCTATTCCATTACAATCAGTCAAATCTGGGGTGTTATTGCTGAGCTCTTACCCTGCTTTATAAAGTGTTAAACAAAATAATCTAAAAGCATTCTAAATTAGCTGTACATTTATTTCCACTTCAGTATTCTAAAAATCTAAGCTTTAAGTCTCTTCTGAACATTTAGAATAATCAAGATGAAATGATTTAATGATATTGTAGCTCAATTAAGTGAAATCCTAAGATACCGTCCATCTAATGAGTCTTTTAAAAATAGCCCCCTTTGTATACCTCATATCCATATCTTGGTCTCTAATACTGTTTCCCACTAAAAAGAATCAGAACTCCTTGGAGATGTGGCTGGGTCCAGAAATGGGATAGGAAATATGCAAGACAAGTCTAAGATATCTTATTAGGCTAGAAGTGAGGGTGATATAAATAAACAAACAAACAAACGAATAAATAAATAAAGCATGTTACAAGACTCAGGAGACAACTTGAAGGTATTCTACTCACATCTAGGACAAAATAATTAAGTACACTAGCATGATGAACAATTTCAAATAATTGGCATTCATGAGTTCATATGAATAAGAAGTAGATAAATAAGAAGAAAAGGGAGTACTGAAAAAATTAAAAATAGAACTACCCTACAACCCAGCAATTGCACTACGAGGTCTTAATCCTAGGGATACAGGTGTGCCGTTTCAAAGGGACACATGCACCCCCATGTTGTTAGCAGCACCATCGACAATAGCCGAAGTATGGAAAGAGCCCAGTGTTCTTCAATGAACGAATGGGTAAAGAAGATGTGAGACATATATACATATATATATTACTCAGCAATCAAAAAGAATGAAATCGCACTATTTGCAACTACACAGATGAAACTAAAGGTTTCATGTTAAGAGAAATTAGTCAGTCAGAGAAAGACAATTATCATATGACTCCACTCATAGGAGGACATTAAGATACAAAATAGATGAACATAAGGGAAGGGAAGCAAAAATAATACAAAAAGGGAGGGGGACAAAAACATAAGAAACTATAAGAATATAGAGAACAAACAGTGTTACAGGAGGGGTTGTGAGAGGGGGAATGGTAAGGGGCACTAAGGAATCTCCTCTTGAAATCATTGTTGCACTATACGCTAACTAACTTGGATGTAAATTTATAAAATTAATAAAAATAAAATAAAATGTTATGTGCCAGCTGGCAAAGGAGAAGAGAGTACAAGTGTTGGAAAGTCAGCATTTGTAATCATCAGAGTAAAGACTGGCTTAGACAAGAATAACTAAGGGAGAATATATCTAGGGAAGATTTTGGTGAAGAGCACATCATTTGCTTCCTCTTAAAATGTCTTACCAGGGGCACCTGGGTGGCTCAGTCAGTTAAGTGTCCGGCTGTGGCTCAGGTCATGATCTCACAGTTCATGGGTTCGAGCCCAGCATCAGGCTCTGTGCTGTCAGCTAGCTCGGAGCCTGGAGCCTGCTTCAGATTCTGTGTCTCCCTCTCTCTCTGACCCTCCCCTGATCACACTGTTTCTCTGTCTCTCAAAAATAAATAAATGTTAAAAAATTTTTTTTAATGTCTTTCCGTAGATTGTGTATTAGTTACAAAGGATAAGTGATATTTATACAGTGGAGAAATCAAACCGTACATTGCCCGCATGGTCTAAATTAACATTGTCAATAAGAAGTACATAGACATTGTGTGCATTTGGATGAGATGTCCTGGGAAAGCCATGATATTGCTTATATAATATTCCAAACAAAAATATATAAGCAGAATATAAGCATAAGTTAGTATCAGGTAATTGCCAAATGAGGAACAAACATTCTGAAGTAAAAAAGGATGGGAGACTGTAGGCTTCAAAAATGTCAATGGCACAAAAGACAAAGAAAGATTATGGAAATGATCTGGATTTAAAAAGACCACAAGACATGACAACTAAATACAATACCACACTCCAGAGTGGGCCCTTAACCAGAATGGGAAAAGGTTTTGGATCAGCTCCTAAAATTGAAAGTATAAGAATAATAGATTTAACAAAGGTATTCTATCAGTCTTAATTTACTTAAATTGGTAACTGAACTGTAGTTACATAAGAGAATATCCTATTATTAAGAAATATCCACAGAAGTAATAAGGGGTAAAAGACCATGATGTATATAGCTTACCCGGATGTCATTCCAAATATATATGTATGCATGCAGAGAGAGAGAAAAAGAATGTGAGCCAATGATAAATCAAATGAGGTAAGAGAGAGATAATAAGTGAATCTGGGTAATGAATATCAGGATGTTACTTGAACTATATTTCTTACAACTTTTCTAAAATTTTGAAATTATTTCCAATAAGAAGTTAAAAATTCGGAAACACCAGGTCTGTGAATGAAGCAGCATGTAGAAGAAGAAAAACATCGCTGTTCCCACTGGCAGACACTCCAGCGTGTAATGGAGTATGCCCAAAGCCATTATGCAGAAAACTAGGAATTATTGTGTGCCCACATCTCAAATGAACTTGATTCTGATTAATGTCGTAGGCAGTCTTGGTAGTCAACTAAACTGCCTTCAAATCAAAGGCAGTGTAGTACAGGTCACGGGATTGGGTTAACTACAAAAAGCCTCGTTCCTAAGTCCCCAGGTGATACCTGACACACTCGGGCACTAACTTTGTAGGCTTGGGTACAGAAGATAAGCAAAAAGTCACACAGTGGTTCCTTTGCATTTGGCCCAGTGGCCAAGTTTAAAAGGACAAACAGGCTGTACTGCATAGAAGGTGAAATGCTTAAATGTCAGAGAAGCATTGTTAGGACCTATCTGTATGCACAGCAACTATCGTGTGTTCCAAAAAGAAGAGAGTACATTTCACGAAGGGAAATGAGAATAAAAGACTGTATCCTGTTTTACCATTCCCAGAAGACTCAGAAAAAAGTCTTTTAACAATTTAAATGTTGTTGACTTTACTGACCTATGTATTGTATCAGTCTCAAAACCAAGGGAAAATATACAAAGTGTTTACCTATTTCTCATCTGGGGGCACAACAGGGAAGCCAGTCAGTACTAACCTTTACTTTCTAATACATTTCAGTACATCATTAGGAGATATAAACCTTGACTGATTCTTTTGCTTTATATGTTCTCTACTAAAGGCTTAAATGAAAGTCTGGTAAAAGATTCGTTTCTTCTAAAAGACATGCCATATAAAGGTTTCTTTTTCTCTCTGACAAGATGGTCTTTCTCTTTATTTTTTAATTTCATCTTTTAAAAGTGTATTTTCTACACAAGTGGAATCACTTAGCTAAAACTATTGGTCTAGTAAATGGACTCTTCTTTAATTTTTTAAAGTTTATTTATTTTTAAGTGGGGAGGGGCAGAGAGAGAGAGAGACACAGAATCCGAAGCAGGCTCCAGGCTCTGAGCTGTCAGCACAGAGCCCGTTGGGCTTGAACCCACCAACCATGAGATCATGACCTGAGCCAAAGTTGGATGCTTACCTGACTGAGCCACTTAGGCGCCCCTAAATTGATTCTTCATTATACAGTGATGAATAATTGATTCTTTACACTTTTCTCAATAAACTGGGACTCTGAATGAGATTGAAAGGTGTCTGAATGGCAGCAGAATTAGCAAAGAAAAGCTTTAAATAACCGAGTAAAATGTCATACAAGAAAAAGGGTGAAGATGGGTTCCTGGGTGGCTCAGTTGATTAAGCATCTGACTTTGGCTCAGGTCATGATCTCCCAGTTGGTGAATTAGAGTCCTCTGTTTGGCTCTGTGCTGACAGTTCAGAGCCTTCATCCTGCTTCCAATTCTGTGTGTATCTCTCTCTGCCCCTCCCCTGCTCATGCTCTGTCACTTGTCTCTCTCTCTCTCAAAAATAAACATTAAAAAAATTAAAATATATTTTTTAAAACGGGGATGAAGAATACTGACTCTCAGAGAAGGGCGTTCTCTGGCTTGCTCGGCTTTGGGCAGCTCAGCCCCTCCACACAATCTTAGAGGTCTCTCTGTGCCAGTTCTCAAGTATTCCCCCACTTTATAAAGTGCTTTGTTCAAAACAGCATTTTTTCTGTACCACCTTCTGATTTTTCTTTTGTTTTGTTATGAATAAGAAGATGGCAGTTTGGTTAGTTGAGTGAAGCAGAGACGGAAGGGAGATGGAAGAAAAGCCTGAGTTTCCAACTCCAGCCCTCTCTCTATTGGGTGGGGATGGGGCGGGGAAAGAGGGGAATGCCCTAGGGCAAATCAGCACATTGCTTTAGAATTATCTCTTAATTAAAACTTATAAGGGGCGTCTGGGTGGCTCAGTCGGTTGAGTCTCCGGCTTCAGCTCAGGTCATGATCTCACGGTTCGTGGATTCGAGTCCCGCATCGGGCTCTGTGCTAACAGCTCAGAGCCTGGAGCTGGCTTCGGATTCTGTGTCTCCTTCTCTCTCCTCTCTCTGACCCTCTCCTGCTGGCACTCTCTCTGTCTCTCATTAAAAAAAAAAAAAAATTAAAAAAGAACTTATGAAACATAAAGAATTAAGTTGTTAGAAGAGTTGAAAACATTTTACATGAGTGTTATTTAAATAATAACTAAACCCTGAGGAATCTAGATCTCAGAGTCAGAACCCCCACCATTGTAGTTAGGTTTCCTTGCTTCATAAAGTCCCAATTTCTTAGCTTGTAAAATGATGATAATGCAAATACCTATCTCATATGTTTCTGAAAAGATGAACTGAGATCATGAACAGGGCCTGGTAAATACTGTCAACTGGTATTAGTTATTGGTGTTTTCATTACAATTATATCAAGAGCATTCAGTTGACTGTCCATCAGTCATGGTGATGGATCTTCTCAATGTCCTTGAACTGTCCTTTCAAGACCCCTTGTTCCATTATTATGTCCTCATTTTCCCCAGGTGTCATTGTAGATTATAAGTTTACATGTCTGGCTCTCCCTGTTACAAGCTCCTTCACTGAGGAGATGGTGTCTGTCCCAACTCTAGACCTTATAGCAGAGCCCAGCCTGCACTCAATCCAGCGCTTGCTAACATTTATTTGGCACTAACCAGTGCCAGGTCTTGCTGTAAGCACCTACCCTGGATAGCCTCATTCTCTCTCACATGATACCATCCCATTCTACCTCTCTCAGTTAGGGAGGATTACAGCATGATCTTAATTTTACAGATGAGGAAACTGAGAAGGTGAAAACTTCATGAACATCACCCACTGAGAGACAGAGCTGATGATGTGACACCCTTCCCTCCTAAGGAATGTGCAATACACACAGGCATGCCCCCATTCTTCTTAGGCAAATGATATGATCGAGGACATATGTTATAACCATTAAACCAAGCAAAACTAGCGGGAGCATATATGTCTGTACCTTGTTCTAAGCAGAGTAAGACAAAGGATGCTCTTCCCAACCAGATCAAGTATGGAATAATCCTTAATTCTAAAAAAGGAAATTGAGACTCAAGGGTGAAGTTACCTACCTAAGATCACTCACTTGATTCAAGTTAAGCATCCTCTGGTTGAGGGGTTCTCAAACTCTAACATATAACAAAATTACAAAGGAGGTTTGTTAAAACACAGAAACAGAGACACTATTCTCAGAGACTTTAATTCAGCATATCTGGATACTTACATTCCTAGTAAGATCCTCATAAGGTTGGTCTGGAGACCACACTGAGAAATAGTTCTAGTCAAAGCTTAATTTGCAGTTTAATACTATGTACCTTGATTATTCCTTAGCTCATTATGTGAATTCATTCAACATTTGTAAATTGTTTTTTTACATTATCATGAAGCCTGGTGTCACATATACCTAATCATAATTTCCATTTACAAATTTAAGAAATAATATTTCAGCATCATCTCCAGCTATATGACAGAGGCATTTTCCATGTGCCCATCAATGCTACAGAATGATTCGAGTTTTTCCTGACGTCAAGAAGAATAAAGTCTTACAGGAATATAAGAGCTTGTCTTCTTTAATTCCTAGATTTTGTGTGAGGAAATAGATGAAATTGGTGCATGAATATTATACAGATTATACAGTACATGTATGAGCATTATTCTGAGTAAAAAACAATGTAGCAGAATAATATTTTTCAGCTATAAGTGACTTTTGGCCCCCACTTATTTGTTTCTCTTGTTCCCTTCCCCCATCCAGGCAGCTGGTCTGCTCTCAATTCTCTTCTATTCCAGGAGAGAGATTGGGTCATGATGAGAATATTGTTACTAATCAATCTTATTTTGATTTCCTAAAATCTAATCCCTTGAGACAATGCAAGATGCCTCCATGTCCCAAGACTTGAAAAAATATCCTCACAAGAGGATGAAATATCAGAGAAGGTTATGAGTGCATAAGGAATGTAGCCAATGGTATTGTAATAGCACTGTATGGTGACAGGTGGTATCTACACTCGTGGTGAACATAGCATAACATAGACTTGTTGAATCAATCACCTGGTCGTACACCTGAAACCAGTGTAACATTATATGTGAACTATAGTTCAATTTAAGAGAGAGAGAAGATTATGAAGGCAATAATCTGTGGGTGGTGGCAAGAAGTACCCTGAACTCTGTGCCTGGGCAGATCTCTGTGAAGACAGAATAAATGTGCACAAAGCATTTAAGAAGAGAGACCACAAGCAGCTTCATAGATTTCCACTCTCATGCAGTTTAAAGGTACCATTAGTAATTGCACATGGCAAAACATAGTGGAAAGGGATGGGGAGTGTCACACAAATTGACAGGGGCCTTGAGATGAGAAACAAGGGACGTCTCAGTGGTTAGTGACCTATATCGGGGAATGAGAAGATACCTTCAACAGGAATGAGTCCTTGGTCATATGCACACTACTGAAAAGCCTTGGATTATGTGACCCCATCCAACTTAAACACGTCCCCCTCAAGATGACAGAGCACCACCACAGACTGCCCGAGATTAAGTGCGGAGAGCCATAGAAGTTAGTTTTCGCAATACTGATGTGAACTGAGAATTAAGTCCAACAACAATTTGAACAAAAAAGCATTTAGCCCTTATACTTAGAAAGGAGCCCCAGGTAGTACTGGCCATCGGGAGGTCGGGGAGCAGTTAGGAATTTCAGGAAACATTTCAAAGAGCCAAGATATTACTAGAAGCCAAAAATAGTTTAAATTCTACAGAAATTCTGCTGGCATAACCCTACTAGGTAGATGGCAATATCAGCATCAGACATGCTTTTTTCCTTTTGCACACAAAACTTCTTTTCCATTTATGCCAGAATTTCAGCCTTAGAAAATTGAGTGGTAATTTTAAAAAGTGTCTTTCTGATGTTATTTTACTGCTCTTCTCCATTTTTTAAATATCTGTTCCCAGTACAATACCAAGGTACAATTAGGACTGCACTTAGCAAATAATACATCCCAAGATTGGCTATAACATCATATCAAGTTTTAACATTTTTATTATTAAGGGCAGTGATCCAAATTTTTCGTTAATGCCCATGGTTAATCCTTGTACAAATTAATACAGTCCATTTAATGTTTCCATTTGTAAAGGCTGTGAATTTTATCTATCACACCACGCCATCAGTATTTAGCTGCTCCTTCTGGGGTACAAATAGTGTTCCTCTCTAATTTTTCTGCTAATTACTGTCTTCTCCTTCGGACTGGAGGACTGGAAATACAGGTAACTGTCAGGGCTCCCTAACATCCAGGTAGACATCTTGGGAACACTGATGGAACCGATAACGGGCCATTTTATAGGGACTTAAAAGCTACTCAAGAAATGCACAAGGTCCATTAGACTTTCTGTCATGCATATGATGGGGAAAAATATACCACCATAAGATCCACTCAATTGTCCCACAGTGACAGCAGTAGCTATTGTGCAAGAGAGGTTTGGGGAAGGTGGCTCCGCCTTGGTGTTTATGCTCTGCTGGCTAGTGGGAGTTTCAGGTATGGCATCCTAACAGAAGGGGCTTTGTGATAGGCTATCAGTGACAAACAAGAGTGACAACGTGCAGCCCAGTGGTTTGACAAGAAGGAGAAGCTCAACAAAAGGAGAATGACCTCCTTCAGTTTCCCATTTCAGTCTGACATTTACTTCCTCACACAAAGCTTAGCTTGGTGTGTTGGGGTCCAAATCACATTTGAACCTTGTACAGAGTGATGAGAGTCAAGTTGATATATTTTAAGTGGATTTCTTTTCTTTGTACCCTGCTTTGAACTGCCTTTAAACCTACAGGTGTTTGGCTGAGCTTTCCAAACTAAGAAACGGAGAAAGAGAAGCATGGAAAGTTATGTTTCCAGATTAATGTTTTGTTTTTCCATATACGAGTGGGGGGGGGGTGCACATGTGCGTGCATGTGTTAAAAATGTCCTGTGGTCCAGTCTTTGATGTATAGACAAATGCGAGTCTAATAGATAAGCATCCAAGGTCCTTACTGAGGCATTTCCAAGCTTTCTCCATATTTAACTGATTCTATCTCCTCACCTTTTCACTTTTGACTTATGATATCACCTATTACCTGAGAAAACCGAACATGAGAAAAGTCACTTCACCTGTCATTATACACAAGTTGTTTCAAAAAAGATTAAAATGTGTTCGGGTACCTGTGTGGCTCAGTCAATTAACCGTCTGACTTCGGCCTCTAGGCAGGTGAGTTCGAGTCCTGCTTTGGGCTCTGAGCTGTCAGCCTGCTTCAGCTTCTGTGTCTCCCTCTCTCTCTACCCTTCCCCTCCCCAAAATAAATTAAAAACATTTTAAAATCTTTTTTTCAAAGAAGCACTGTAGGTTCCTTTCAACAGGAACCTAACAGAATCTAATGAAAACCAGGGCTAGTCCTCAGATTTAAGGTTAAAACTTGAATTTGGTACTATACCAACGTGTGATCAGTCACAGATCAGTGTTCTTCTTAATTTCTCCCATCACTTATTCAGACCTTTATTTTTATGCGCTCTTGAAAGGGAAAATAAAGAAAACTAGCATTTTGTAGTCATATTCGTTACCCCAGTCACTGTGCCCTCTTGTAATACTGTCTGTTAATCCTCACAACACTCTGAGGTCAGTAGTGGGATCTCCATGCAGTGGGGACACTGAGGTCTCACAGTAGATAGGACCCCACCCATGTCTGCCTCAATGTAATATTCTCCATGCAGCACACCGACACTCTGCCAGTCTGGCTCCTTCCACTGCACACAGGGTAAGAAAGGAATCAGGAAGGAAGGTAGCTGCTTATGAATTGCATCAAGAATCTCATACCATTATAACTAATACAGGGGCAAGCATTCTTTTTTTTTTTTTTCATGCATGCAAAAGCAAAGGGCTTTATTACGGGTTTAGGCCCGGCCAGCCTAAACTCGGGCTCACAGACTTCAACAACACACTGGATCCACATGGAGCAAGCCCCGAACATGGCGGGGCAGGGCCTTTTATGAGTTTGGGAAGGGGGAGTTACAGGAAATCGTGACACAGGTACAGGGGTCCAATCATTATAGCATCATATCATTGACAGTAACTTTAACCAATTACCCAGAACCCTCATGTAGGGCGTGACTAGGACCCTCATGTAGGGCGTGACTAGTCTTAACCTCCATCTTTAGACCCGCCCCCAGAAATGTTAATGGTGTTAGCTGTCCTTCAACTTCAGAGGGGAAACTTGAATCAGACCTGCGTCCTTACATTCCCCCCTCTGTCTTGTAACTGACCCAGTCCTGGGTCAGCTGAGTTACCATTGTTCTGGTTTAAGGCTTTATGCTCTTAAGACCATTAACAGAACAGCATTTACCTGCTCTTTGACAAATGCTATGATCTTATTTATGATACAAGAGCCAAATGTTAAAAGTACACCAATTTTGGTTTGAGATCCTCGTTCTTCTCCTCTCTTGTTGTGGCTGCGAACCACAGCTAGACTATCCTGTACAATTCCTAAACTACTGGCATAGAAGTAACACTGTTCCTCTAAAGCCTGGCATAGCCCTCCTTGGTGTAAGGGGAATTTCTACCCTATAAAGGGCAAAGGGAAGGAGAGTGTAGCCAATTTCCGCCAGTCTCCATGGTTAATTTGGTAAGGGTCTCTTTTAGGGTTTCTAATATCTGGTGCTGCCTAGTTTACAAAAGTAAGAATGACAGCCTATTTCTTCAGGATCCTTGGGTGTATAAATGCAATATGCCTTTATGATTCTTTCTACATTACTAACCTTAGCTACTCTCATTGGTAAACAGGGGAATAATATTTATATGTTTCCAACAACTGCCACTAGATCCATAATATTCTCATTCCCCAGATGCTAATATTGTTTTATTTTTCTACGTTACATTGAGAGACAGAAAAAAGAATCTCAAGAGCTTTCAAAAATGTCAGATAACTTTACTGACCTTCACATATGGCAATTCTAACAAAGCCTTTTTTTTCTAGTACTATTCAAGGCCTGCTCCAATAAATGCCCCTTGCTACAACCTACCACAGCCTGGCAGCTACTCAAATGAGAAGGTGTTAAGTTAAATACTTAACTGGTCATCCTAAGAAAAGCTGGAGATTGGCATCCAATTCCTTATTTTTATATAGCACATCTTGTGACTTTCAGGGTTTGGAATTTTAAAGTGATCTCTGTTGTGGTTAGGTCTTGAGGGCTCTACCTGGTAAACTTTCCACTGGGAACGCTGCTTTGCAGGACTGGTTATAAGGAAGCAACATGCTCTGAGCACACTGTGTGCAACATGCTTCAAATGGCACTGCTCCAAGCCTTGGCTAAAGCCCCAGACACTGATTTCAATGATCAAAATCATTGAAGGAAATGATGGGGGAAGAGATAATTCGGTCGTGTAGTCAGAGTGACTGTTTCCGTTTTGGACAGAACTACACAGAATAGTTTCCAAGGAGGAGCATTTTTATGGAAAGCACTGGCTTTCTTAATCCCTTACCTTCTCAGTTCTTGGATCTTCTCCCCAGTGTTTTCCTCTATCAAACCCGATTCATTGTGTCCAATGTGGTCACTTTGACCTTGACATCACTAATACATATACCACAGCAAAAAACATCTCGATGTCAAGCTCCCACCTTTTAAGCATGCATCCCTTCCATGTTGCTCCCCTTGGCCATCTCCAGGACCAGCAATTATTCAACTGAGTGGAGAAAAGCAACGGGTTTTCCATTTCTATCGTGTCACATCCTCATTTCTTACCTCTCCTGGGCTACATCCCTTAGACCATTATTATCATCAGTTTGTCTTTCACTTTTTTTTTTCTCCTTCTCCCTCTTTTAATAACACCCCAATGCTGGGTAAACTCAGTTTGCCCACCTTGTCTGCACTTTTGTGGCAGAAACTGAATGTTTTCAGAGAAAATCATCAATCGTGCAAATGGATCTTTCTCTAAATTTATGAAGAGCACTCACCGGTGCCCAGGAATCTTGCTGCATTTCCCATTTGAGGCAAATTTCAGATCTTCTTTCTCTGCAAGCCCCCCTTCCCTCCACAGCTCATGAACTCATCTCATTCTTCCCTGAAAAAAGAGTAGCAATCAGATGGGAACTCCCTCAACTTCCCACCACCAACTTTATTAACTTATCTACATCTACACTCACATTCTCTCCCTTCCTCTTATTACAATGGGGGAAAAAAGCTCCCCAATGCTTAAAAATGCCAGCCCTTCCCCTTACTTTCTGGTTTTCATTCCCTCTTCCCATGCTCAAGAAATTTAAGCTGGCAATTACTGTGTGAATCTCCATAAGTCATTAGACGCTTTCTGTCTACTGGATAATTCCAATAAACATGCAAACATACCATTAAAAAACAACCTTCCAATTACCTTCCAATTATTACCTCATTTTTCTCACTCCTTCACAACAAACTTGTCAAGAGATGACTAGATTTACTGACTTATTTTATCCTCTTTTATCCTCAACCCGCCCAAGTTTATTTCCACTACTACAGTCTCTTCAACAAATTGTGCCGGGACACTTGGCTAACCTTATGGAAAAGAATGAAATTGGACTTGAATCTCACTCCATATACAAAAAAATAGCTCAAAGCGAACCAATGAAACTAAGAATTGCTTTTAAAACAGGAAAATGTCAGGGCACCTAGGTGGCTCCTCCAGGATCTCACACAGTTCATGAATTCAAGCACTGACAGTGCAGAGCCTGCTTGGGACTCTCTCTCTCTCTCTCTCTCACTCACTCTCTCTCTCTCTCTCTCTCTCTCTCTCTCTCTCTCCCCATCTCTCTGGTCCTCCTCCTTCGTGCTCAGCCTCTCTCTCAAAAACAAGTAAATAAACTTAAAAATGAAAAAAATAAAAGGAGCAAATATTTTAATAGCAGTAAATCTTTATGAATTCAGATTTAGCAATGACTCTAAATTCTTAGATTTAAAACCAAAAGCATGAGCAACAAAAGAAAAAAATAAACTGGACTTCACCAAAATAAAAAAAAAATTTGTGCAACAAAGGATTTTATCAATAAAATGAAAAGAATGTACAGAAAATATTTGCAAATCATATACCTAATAGGGATTTATAGCCAGAAGATTTAAGTATGTTACAACTCAACTGCAAAAAGACAAACGACTCAATTAAAAAAATAGGCAAAGGACCTGGATGAGATTTCTTCAAATAATACATATAAATATGGTGACCAGTACAGGACAAATGTTCAACATCATTAATCATTAGGGAAATTTAAATCAAAGCCACAATTAAATACTACTTTACACCCACTAGGATGGAATGAGTAGAATCAAAAAGGCAGAAAATAAGTGTTGGCAAGGATATGAGGATATTAGAACCCTTGAACTCTGTTTGTGCGAATGTAAAATGTCTTAGCCGCCTGTGGAAAACAGTTCGGCAGTTCTTCAGAAATTAAATATATAGCTGCCATATGATGTCAGCAATGTCAATCCTAGGTAGGTACCCAGGAAGATAAAATTTTATGCTCCCACAAAACTTGTAAACAAATGGTAATTAGCGGTATTATTCACCATTGTGAAGAATGGATAAATATGTGCATACCACATATAATGAAACTAAATAAGAATACATGTATTATTTCCTACAGTTGTATATGAATCTACAATTATATTAAAATAAACTATTTAATTAAATAAATCAGTCTTATTTCTATGTACCAGCAATGAATAATTAAAAGCTAAATCTTTAAAAAACAATACCATTCATGGTATCTTCAAAAATATACTTAAGCACAAACCTAATAAAGCATACTTAGGATCTGTATGATAAAAAAAAACTACAGAAAAAAATCAAAGGCCAAAACAAAGAAACATATCTTGTTAATGGATTAAAAGATTATATATATATATGTTTAGGTGTTCTTCCATAATTGATGTGTATGTTTAACAGAATTCTGCTTAATATCCCATCAGGACTTTTTGTAGATATTGAAAAGCAAATATATCTAGTACCCAGAAAAATCTAAATAATTTTTTAAGAATATGATTGGAAAATTCACACCATCTAATTTTAACACTTACCATGAAGCTACAGTTGTCAGGGCAGTATGGTATTGGTGAAATGATTGACATTTTCAAAAGAAAATATAGAGTCCAGGGGCACCTGGGTGGCTCAATCAGTTAAACATATGACTTCGGCTCAGGTCATGATCTTGCAGTTTGTGGTTCAAGCCTCACATCTGGCTCCGTCCTGACAGCTCAGAGCCTGGAGCCTGCTTTGGATTCTGTCTCCCTCTCTCTCTGCCCCTCCCCTACTCACACTCTGTCTCTGTCTCTGTCTCTCTCTCTGGAATAAATATTTTAAAAACCAAAAGAAGAAGTGACCATACCAAGTGTAGGCAATGATGCTGATGGATTGAAACTCTCATATGTTGCTGATGGTAAGGCAAAATGGCACAGCCACTCTGGAAAGCAGTTTGGCAATATCTTTAAAAAACAAATATACAGTTACCCAGAATTGACTCCCCTGGGCATTATCCCAGAGGAAAGAAAATATATTCACACAAGAATTTATGCATAAGTATTTGTACTATTAGAAAAATTTAAATTATATACATGGTTTGCTAACGGATGTGCGCACACATTTCACTGCCTGCTATTCCTCTCCTGGATGTCCTACGAGCATCTCACACTCAATTTGTTTGTTTGTTTAAGTTTATTTATTTATTTTGAGAGAAAGAAGGAGCAGAGGCGGGGCCGAGAGAAAGAGGGAGAGAGAGAGAATCCCGCAGGCTCTGCGCTGTCAGCCTGGAGCCTGATTGGGGGCTACAACTCACCAACCGTGAAATCATGATCTAAGCAGAAGCCAGGAGTCGGACACTTGACCAACTGAGCCACCCAGGCGCCCCTCAAACTCAGTTTGCTTCAATATGTCAATATGTCCGAAATTCAACTATCTTTTCCCTAAAACCCCTTTAGGATTTTTTTCCCTTAATCACAGGCACCATGATACACTTGTTCAAGCAAAAATCTTAGTAGTCATCTTGAACTCTTTTAAATCACTTATCAATCATCCCAATCATCCCATATTTTTCTGCCTCCTTAATTGCTCTCAAAACTGTATACCATTCTCGATTTTTACTACCATTTCTTTATTTCATTTCTTAGTCTAATCACTGCATAGTCCAGATCTAGCTCCCTTGTTTCTTGCTTCTCTGCTTTTAGACCACTTTCTACCTTGGCTGGACAATAACTCCATAGCTTCATTTCAGCTCACTTATTAGTTATCTCAAAATGTTACCTCCCAGGGAAGCCCTTTATAAGTGCCACTCTCTAAACTCCCTGGATATATGTTCATCTGCCAGCACTTGAACTCGCTGCCTCCTATTTCATTTACCTATATGTCCTGCTAGACTAGATTCTCCGAAATCGGGTCATTTTTTTGCTGTTACTTTACACAACCAAAACCTGATACTTACAAGGTACTCTTTTAAGAGTACGATAAATGTGTATGAAATTCATGAGGAAGGGGAATCTTCCTTTTTCTTTCCGTCTTTCTACCATTCATATCTCTGGACAATACAATTCACAGTCTGATAGAAGTGCCAGGAATGTGAAAACAATTATAAATCAATTTAATAAGTGCTAAAAGAAGAGGAAGTGTTAGGGTTTTTTTTAATGTTTTATTTTATTTTTGAGAGACAGAGAGAGACAGCGTGAGCAAGGGAGGGTCAGAGAGAAGGAGATACAGAATCCGAAGCAGCCTCCAGGCTCTGAGCTAGCTGTCAGCACAGAGCTCGAGATAGGGCTCAAACCCACGAACCGTGAGATCATGACCTGAGCCGAAGCCGGATGCTTAACCGACTGAGTCACCCAGGCGCCCCGTGAAGTGTTAGTTTTATAGAAGTTTTTGACATATTTGGGGGCAGCTGCGTGGCTCAGTCATTAAGCATCTGGCTTCATCTCAAGTCATGATCTAACAGTTGGTAAGTCTGACTGCCACTGACTGCTTAGCCCCACTTCAGGTGAACATGAGCCCTGCTTTGGATAAAACAACACCAGCCCCACTTCAGGTGAGCCCCACTTCTCTTTCTCTCTCTCTCTGCCCCTCCTGGAATTCAGGCTCTCTCTGCCCCTTGCTCACCTGTGCCCTTGCTCTCTCTCTCTCTCTCTCTCTCTCTCTCTCTCTCAAAAAAAAAAAAAACCATATATATGTGTATATATATAAAGAAGCTATTGGGGCCCCTGAGTGGCTCGGGTGGTTAAGCCTCCAACTTTGGCTCAGGTCAGATCTCACATTCGTGGGTTCAAGCCCCGCATCAGGCTCTGTGCTGACAGCTAGCTCAGAGCCTGGAGTCTGCTTCCGGTTCTGTGTCTCCTTCCCTCTAAGTCTTTCTATGTAAGACTTAGAACTGAGCTTTCCTTTTAAAAAAAATTTTTTTAAGTAATCTCTACATCCAACATGTAGCTCAAACTTACAATCCAAGATCAAGAGTTGCATGCTCTATGGACTGAGCCAGCCAGGCACCCTGAGCTTTCCTTTTTTAAAGAACTTTAAACATAATTTCCTATAAGAGGACTCTTAAGAAGAATTCAGTTCATAAGGCTGGGACTCTGATCCCATAGGAATAGTATCCTTAAAAGAAGACATAGAGGGGTATAGATCAGTGGCGAGCATTTGACTGCAGAAGACATACCAGAGCTCGCTCTCTCTCTCTCTCTATGTGTGTGTGTGTGTGTGTGTGTGTGTGTGTGTATACATATATATATATGTATGTATGTATACAAACAAGTGAACATATAAGAGGTCATGTGAGCACGAAGAAGGATTTTGAGTACTTCTACAGTCCAAGAGAGGTGACCTCAGAATCAAACCTATTTTGTTAGCACCAGGATTTTGCCCTTCTTAGACTTCAGAACTGTGAGAAACAAATATTTGTTGTGGAAACCACCCAGCCTATGGTATTTTGATATGGCATCGTGAAGCAGACTAAGAATCAGGTATACAATATACTGTTAAACATAAGTTAGTTTTAAGCTATTTCATTTCATAGATGTATTATATTTTAAATTAGTACTAACTAGTACTACTAGATTTGTAGAATATTTCTGAATTTTCAGAATATGAAATTTATTAGTTATACCCTATATATGGTCTTTTTTGCCTCATCTTAAGATAGATTCCTAGAGAGAGAAATACTTCGTCAAAGAATATAAACATCTTAAGGAATTTGAGACACATTAATCTAAAATACTCAGAGATTCCATCTCTAAATAGAGCCACACTGGGGGTTAAAGCTTAAGTCTATGAAATTTGGGAGGAACCCAAACATCCAGCCCATAATGAATGGAAAATACTTCCTATGTAACATTACGAGAAAAATCATTATAACATTTTAAGTATCACATGATCTTTTATAAATATTAAATTGTTGTTTATATATCAAGGGAAAAGGTTGGTAGAAAGTCCACCAATTGTAAAGAGTAATTACCCATGGACAGTGTTATTAATTGTGGTTTTTACTTTCCATTTCTAGTTCACAGCTATCTCATACTTTTAGAATTATCATGTGTTGGTTTTATAATGAAATATTTTAATATATCAGAAATTAAATAAAGATCAGACAAAATTAAATGAAATAAAATGCATGAAAGCATGTACTGCAGTGCTTCAAGTACTCAACTAATTCCCTTTGATTTATAATTTACTTTTGATATACATTTGTATAATATGATACTATGTATAAAAAACAAAACAAAAAAAAAGAAGAATTCAGTTCAAATCAGATGTTCTTATCTGCTTTTGTTTATAGATATATACGGAACAAAGTTAGACTTTCTCTCCTCTTTCTTCTTTCTCATAAGCAAAGGAAGTCATTTATTTTAAAGGGATAACATTTTTAACTTTTTTAATGTTTATTTTTTGAGAGAGAGAGAGAGACAAAGTGTGAGAGGGAGAGGGGCAGACAGAGAGGTAGACACGGAATCTGAAACAGGCTCCAGGCTCTGAACTGTCAGCATAGAGCCCAACATGGGGCTCAAACCCACACATGACCTGAGCCCAAGTCAGACGCTTAACTGACTGAGCCACCCAGGTGTTCCTAAGAAGATATCATTAGTTCCTATAATTTTTTGGTCTTCATTACTATTACATCTGTCATTGCTACTAAGCTTAGAGGCAAAGCTCCAAAAGCTACATTTTAGGACTTTGTCTTTCCATTTTGATAATCCATTTTCAACACCAAAGTTTGCTCACAATCCCACTGTGTTCTTATTTGACTTGGGAAGCGTTCTTTGGGGTAAATGGGCATGGAGGCACAGATTCAACTCCCACATAGTAAAATTTATAAAATCCAGTAATGTGCATTGTGATACCTAACCCCACACAAAAAACCTATAAAGTGCAAATTATTATCCCCACTAAACACATAAGAGAAGTGGAGCCAAGACAGACAAACTGGCTTACTCCAACAAGGCCTTACCAGTTTTAAGTGGCAAACCAGAATCCAAATCAAGATCATGGAGGTCCAATTCTAGTGTTTTCTCTACTTGATCACACACAGGTCTTTTTGTGCATTACCAATGCATCTGATCATGGAATTGATAGCTAATGTATTTGCACTATTAAAATCTGTTACCACAAAACAACTCAAAGAGTACCCCTAATTTATAATTGACCTAAATTTCATTCTTGATGTAAAATAGTGTTAAACTTCCCATCAAGGAGGCAAAGACCATTTTTCATAGCCTTTAGTTAACGGTATTTACATTTATCTTAACATGCTCCGTGTGTCCATTTGGTTGAATTTTTGTACTTACAAATGCATAATAAAAATACAAATGA
Source organism: Suricata suricatta (assembly GCF_006229205.1). Taxonomy (NCBI): domain Eukaryota; kingdom Metazoa; phylum Chordata; class Mammalia; order Carnivora; family Herpestidae; genus Suricata; species Suricata suricatta. The sequence goes on along the minus strand of NC_043700.1, from coordinate 119,976,998 downwards.
CTAAAGTATAAATATCACAGCAATAAAAATCTGTTGGCCTATACGAAGGAGGCTGGACTGCACCCTTGATGTTGATCAAAAACATACTAGCAGGAAAAAGCTTACTTTTTGTTAGTGTTGAAACTTACCTGAGTTATTCAAAGTTTTTTCTGTAAACTGTCAGCATTTATTCTGTGAGTCACGACTGAAATCTTTGTAACAAATAAACAGAGGAGACACTGTCTAAATTGAGAGAGGATAGAGGGATAGAAAGGGAAAATGGGATGAAAAGTTAGATATATTAGATCAAACAGAAGAAAGTATATTTCATCCCATATTTTGAATAGCTATAACAGAGTTATTCCTTTTGTGGTCCTTTTGTTTCTTTTATTTCTTCCCAGTATTCAATCACATTTCCAATCCAAATTATCGTATTATTTTGCAGAAACACTTTGTGCTCCTTGGTGGATTTATTCAGCTAATTAATGTTAAAAAAAGAATTACTGAAAGCAAATATTGCGAGAAATAATTTCCAAACTGAAATTTATACACTTGAAAGCTGATTCCTACAAAAATGATTTGGCTCTATAAAAAAAGAAGCAATCTATCAGCTCCACAGACCCAGACATGGGCCCGATAGGATTTCTTTTTCATAGGAAATTACTGCTATGACTGATTCTTGTGAACCCTGGTGGGGGGTGGGGGGTGAGGAATCCAATGGCAAGGCCTAATCAGAGACTGAAACAGAATGTTCTATTGTCTGAAATAATTATCTTTGTGTAGTAGTTGAAAGACAAATTAAATGTGTTAGAATCAAGTAAAATATTCACTTTCCCCCTTACTTCACCAGGCTCCCTCACTTTAACTGAATTACTACTAGGTGCTTTTGCCCTTTAACTCCTCACATCCTGATAATTAAATACATAGCCCATGTTTGGATTTATTCACACTCACAGTGGAAGACTGTCTGCTGGTGAGGATTAATGTGGCCTGCCCTAGTAACGTGGCTGTATTCTCCACTTCAAACATTCCCTCAAACCTCATCCTGTGCTTCTAAGGACACAGCTCCCAGCCAAGTACTCCTTTCCTGGCTTTTCCCCACCAAGGGTGGTGTGCCTACCACCCCCAACCCTGCCCTCCTGGTAGGCTCTTGCCAGCAGGCAGGGGGGTGGAAAACAATAGAAGATTTATGTCTAGTAGCTTTTGGTGCTGGTTTGTATTCAGTTGTGTTCCTGTGAGTGTGTGATTCTAAGTAGACCAAATGAGATCTTTCAGGTGAAAATACAGAGTCCCAAAACATTCCTGAAAGGTAAGCCTTCTGTGTGTTTTTCTGGTTTCCCAAGTTTACCAAACATGCACATAGTATTTTTGAATGTCACAAATCCTCTTCCTGAATCTTCATCACATAATGAAACAGTGAACTGAAATCAACATCTTTGTAGATATATTTAAATGATAAATCATGACTCAGGGGGGTTTCTGTAGTTCAAGTAAACTATGCATTTAATTGTAGCGTAGCAGTAAAGCATTAATTACATGGAGTAATTGTTTTGTTTGTCCTAACATTTAAATTGTCAAGTTAATATTCTATAACATAAAAATAATTATAGATATTATGCTTCTGCTGAATAGATCTGGGGGGTGTCATCTCCGCTTAAAATTAATACACCTAGTGAAATGTAGTTCATCTCCTGCCATACAATGTGTGTTGTACAAGTTCACGTTCAGAACCCATCTTCCCAAATGCCTGGCACTTAGGTTTTTCTTCATTAAATGAGGAGCTAGTGATGCCACTATTCTTTTTTTTATACTGGTGAAATGAACATTTTCTCATTTTACCTCCTGAATACAACCCTGATTAGACTTTTGAAAGATATTTACTTACAAAAAATAAATGAATTCATTTTCCTCTCAATCATAAGGCAAATTTTCCTGGGAATCTTGCACTTTTCCCACTTTAACTATCCCTATTCTTTATTCAACATTTCACAGAGAATTCCTTTTGACATTATAATGTCTGTGTCTAATGATGGTGGTTTAAAACACACACACACACACACACACACACACACACACACACACGTAGAACTTCCAGAACTTTCTATGAAACAGAATTTAAACATGGACTGACATAAAGGATATTTATTTTATAATGATTCCCATGTCCCTACAAGAAACTTCTGGAGTATAAACCCTAAGATAAGATAACAGAAGCTGAAGGTGGCTCTTGCAAGCAAGCCCTGCCTTCCTTAGCGGCCGCGCAGTGTCAGGCCCAGTGCGGATCTCAGAAGGCCCCGCGTGGCTGGAGCGGGCTCCCTGAGGCTTCGTATTCTCCCTTAAACGCTTATTTCACTTGGAGGCCACGCTTTCTTTCCCCCACGATCTTGCAGGACTTCCTCTGAGACTTCAAACAGGTTTTCTTCCCAGAAGGACTATTCTTATAGAAATAGATACTGTGGGGGTTTTTTTTATTAGCAGTTCTCTAACCTTTATGTTCTCCTTTTTTTTTTTTTTTTTTTTTTTTTTTTACTTTTTAAGGCAGTCATCGTTTAAGAAGCTTGAAGTCTGCTTCAGATTCTGTGCCTCCTCTCTCTGCTCCTCCCTGGTTTGCGCGCTCTCTCTCTCTCTCTCAAAAATAAATAAATAAATATTAAAAAAAGGAACAAAGTGTGTGACGTCAAAAATTTTAAACTGAGAGAATAGGTAGATTAGCTATCCGGCAAAAACAAAAAGTGAAACATCATTTTTTCTTTTAAAATTACTTTTCATTAAAATTTTCCACTGGGGGAGAGTTTTATTCTTGTTTCTTGGCATTAGTGAGAAATCTAAATATTTAGTTTTATAAAATAAATTTTAAGACCTAAAAGTGTGTACAGCCATAAACATGGCTTTTATGTTATTTGGTTGCAATTTTAATTTTTATATTTGTCATTGTCTTTATTTGTGAGGAGCACTTACGTTTGCAAAGCGCTCTCAAAGATACTTGCTACGGTGGTGGCATCACATCGTCTTCTTAATTCTTTGCTGCCAAAAGAATTCTGTTATTCAAAATATGTAACATGTAAAATAATCAATATGAAATATATAACAATATATATATTGAATCCATGTATTTTCTGTTCAACATGAAAAATGCATTGGGATATTGAAAGTATTTATAATACAGAATGGTTCCATGTTCTCAGATATTTTTGGCCATGACTATAGTTAACATACTCATTAAGAAAATTCTGATAAGGGACACCTGGCTGGCTCAGTCAGGAAAGCATGTATACTTGATTTGGGGTGATGAGTTCAAGTCCCGGCTGGGTATAGAGATTACTTAAAAATAAAATAAAGTAAGGGGCACCTGGGTGGCTCAGTCGTTTGAGTGTCTGACTTAGGCTCAGGTCATGATCTCGCAGTTCCTGAGTTCGAGCCCTGCGTCAGGCTCCGTGCTGACAGCTCAGAGCATGGAGCCTGCTTTGGATTCTGTGTCTCCCTCTCACTCTGCCCTCCCTGCTCACGCTCTGCCTCTCTCTCTTTCAAAATAAATAAACATTAAAGAATATTTTAAATAAATTAAAAATTAAAAATAAGAAAATTCTGGTAATCTTAAGTCAATATGATATCTCCTCTACGCTCTGACTTTCTTTACACTTTGGAAAAGCATGACAAACTAAAGATCATTCTAATTATATATACTTTTATTAAACATAGAGCAATGACATAATCTAATTTAAAATATGTATTATTTTAACAAAAATAGTTCTGAATCGGTTTTGTTAATAGGCAAATATAATATGATTTCCTAATTTTATTTAGAATTGAATAAAGTGTTACCTTAAATTTATATGTGGATTATTCTATATGCATTATATCTTCTTTCCCTTATATTTCATCTTCTTTTCCTTCCTCTTTTCCACTCATGTCTGTATTTTATTTATTTCATTGTAACATTGCCTTTAAGCCACCTGCAATTCTTCCTGAAATGAGGAATAACATAAATTAATTAAAGTGCACTTTGAAGTAAATAATCACTTTTCTAACAAAAATAAAGCTATTAACTATGCAGTAATACTGAGTCAAATTTATGAATTATACAATATATCTAATAAAATTAATCACCATTTTAATAGATATTTATGCCCATATTTTTTTAATGTTTATTTTTGAGGGAGAGTGCTTGCATGCAAGCAGGGAAGGAACAGAGAGAGAGGGGGACAGAGGATCCCAAGTGGGCTCTGCACTGACAGCAGTGAGCCCAATGCAGGGCTCAAACTCGCAAACCACAAGATCATGACCAGAGCCAAAGTCAGATGCTTAACAGACTGAGCCACCGAAGCCCCTCACCTATCCTTTATAAGTTGAAGTGTTTTCCTTTAGAAGGTTCTAAATTGTCAAGATTCTGGCTATGCAGCGACAGCCTTTATCCAAATTAAAATCCAGGGCTGTGACAAGGAAGCTTGACCCAATACTAACTGTGTGTGACACCCCTTTCCAGGTATCCTCGGCTGGAACAGAAGTTACAGCCACTGTATTTCTGAATCCTGACATGGCAGGGCGGCAAGAAACGCACGCTTCAGGACAGATGCTTCTCTCTCTCTAGGGAGGACAGCAGAGTCCCTACCAAATGACCAAGTGACCTCAGAGTCGTGGCTCAGTAGAACCAGTAGAGCCCTCAAGAACAAGAAACAATCTGCCCCTTTGAGCTGACAAGAGCATTTGGCCATCCAACCTAAGGTATATCCTGAGCAAAAGTGAAGGCGAGAGAGATTAAATGTTATCAAAATTTTTAAGCATGGAAAATGTTTTATAGGGAGATTTTAAAATTTACTTTTCTACAAATAAAAATTTTAACCGAGGATCAGCATCTTTCTGAAACAAAAATGTATAAACTTTGCTTCAGAAACAACTAGTTGTAGAAAGGATATCACTTATTTTATACACAATCCAAAGGTCATTGAAATCTTCCCAACAAAACCCATGTAGCAAAAAAACAAATGAACAAACCTGTAAGAAAATGTTTTTTTTTAATAATTGGTACTCATGATGATGTTTCTATGTAAAAAAGAAAAAAGAGAGAAAATAAAATTAAACTAACCCAAAATAAATTAATAAAAGTGTGTGATCTATCAAGACTTTTTTCTAAATTTTTTTAACATTTATCTATTTTTGAGAGACAGAGAGTGCAAGCTGGGTAGGTGTGGAGAGAGAATGGGGACGCAGAATTGCAAGCAGGCTCCAGGTGCTGAGCTGAGCACAAAGACCAATGTAGGGTTCAAACCCACGAGCCATAAGATTATGACCTGAGCTGAAGTCAGACGTTTAACTGACTGAGCCGCCCAGGTGCCCCCATATCAAAGACTTTTATCATTGAGACGATTTGGACTTTTTCTTTGAGAAAATGAAATAACCTAATAATCATATTTATTTGGTAAGCTTCACTCTGATAATATGTCAGTCAGCTGAGACCCAGAAAAAGGCCAAGTTCTTTCTGTTTCACCTTTTATTATCAATACATTGACAATAGGTGTCAATTAAGAAAAGAAAGGTCTCTGTTTTTATCAAAGTCTTATTATGTTGGATTTGTTTTCTACAACTAACAGTGCCACAGGACTTTGAAATAATTATCAACAATCACCTTAAACCAGTGCAACGTGGGTTACCGACACTTGAAACTTCCATCGCTTATAAAATCACGATCTTCAAAAGTAGTGGCTATTGGATCACTTGTCTCTAAACGCCATCACTAAAAACAATAAGCTAGATTCTCAGCTCAAAGAGTTCTCTTCTTCTTTTGAATCTCACAGAACGAAAATCTGACTCACTATGTAAATACTAGTACATCCTTTAAAATGTACATTGGATTGTATACAGTTTGTGCTTTGAGGTTTTTTTGTTTTTTCTTTTTTCTTTATCATGTCCAATAGAGATGTCTGAGAAGAGTAACTTAGCCCTTCCAACGCCACAGTTTTCCAGGATGCCTGCCAACGGAGTACTTAGGAGGATGGCCTGTGGGCTGGGAGGAGCGCGTTACCCTCCGTCTGGGCCCGAGACCCAGTCCAGGAGGCTCTCAGGCCGGGAGGCTGCTATCTGATAGCTCTTTTCCATTTCTCACTAAATAGATGGCAGGAGTTTCCAAGGGGTTAATATTTCAATTTAGACCAATAAATCCACTTCTTTAGCTGCTTCCTCGAGTATAGCATGTCATGTTATTTATGTTTAGTTTCTGCTGCTCAGAAATTTAGATTCTATAATTGATTTCCCTAATTAAAAAAGAAAATGCACATTTTCAACTGAATCTAATTAGCAACCTCCCAATGCCCTCCATCTGGGCTTGTAAGACCGAGAATAGTTCTTCTTCCCTTTGGAATCGATCGTATTGATAGTATTTTGGGAGCTTTGGAAATCCTATTTCATCATCGTCATAATGTTTGTAAATAATATTTATCCTTTCTACAGTCTGTCAATTTAATTTTCCCCTAGATTATGTTCTTTGTAAAAAGTCTCTTTACACAACTATTATCATATTTAATGACCCCAGTCAAAGGTGCATGAACATCACAGTGACGTTATGATTCAGGCCAAGGTTTGTAACCATCACTGCAATAATTAAGAAAATTTAGTTCTATTCTGATGCCAAAGCCTCATCCCCGGAGATCCTAACTTAGTAAGTCCAAAATTGGGACCCAGCATCTTTATGTTTTTAGAAGCTTTAAAATAATTTTATTATTTAGAAAATAATTGTTAAGGGTGCCTGGATGGCTCAGTCAGTTAAGGGTCTGACTTCGGCTCAGGTCATGATCTCAAGGTTCGTGGGTTCAAGACACATGCGGGGCTCTGTGCTGACAGCTCAGACCCAGGAACCTGTTTCAGATTCTGTGTCTCCCTCACTCTCTGCCCCTCTCTCACTCTCACTCTGTCTCTTTCTCTCGAAAACACAAATAAATATTTAAAAAACTTCTCTAAATAATTGTTGCAAGTAGTCCAAGTAATTCTAATGTTCAGGTAAGGGTGAGAACAACTGATTTAGGGTCTAAAAAGGAATTTAGATGCCTCTCTTTGGGTTAGTGATCTCCAAAGGACAGAGTAAACTGTAACCATGAAGCTATACAAAGTATAAAAAAAATTTTTTTAATTAAAAATAAAACAATCTTTAAAAAAAAGTAAAAAAAAAATAAAACAATCTTGTTATAAGGTTTATAATGATGAGTTTTAGAGAGAGTGTCAAAACATATTCTCCACCATTCTCTGTAAGTGCTGCCCACTGCTAGGGAGCAATAGAGCTATTACGTAGCTACCTTGTATTTCTCCTGTCTTCTATGCCCTATATTTTGAGACGTGTACAACCCATTAACAATTGAATCAAGAGGTAGAGAAGAAAGAAGAGAGAGTAAAGAAGAGAAATAACACTTGCTGAACTAGACCCAAAAGAAACAGCACGGTCATCTTTGCTTCCTTTCATCCACAGCTGTGAGATGGGTGGTATTAAGTCCCTTTTACAAATAAGAAAACTGCTTCAGAATGAGGGTGCACTTTATCCAAGGGACCTCACTAATATATGCTGGAGGAAGGAGTCTAACCAAAGATTCTCTGGCTCCTAATTCATGTCATTTCCACATACTCCAAGGAAACATCAAAGATTTATTTTGTTATTCTTCACTGGCAATACTGAGTAGATAAAGAAAAAGACAGGAAAGGGAGATTTGAAAGAATACTTCAGCAGAAATGTTGTGACTCCTTAGGACTCAAAGCTATAACATTTTCATGTCATCATATACAGTGACAACTTGATTTTATACTAGTGCAAAAAATAAGCCACTAACGCACATTGCAAAGCACGGATTGAGAGCGGGCACGTGTGTCTGTGTGCAGACGGAGAGAGAACGTCTAGACACAGGACACTAGAGCTGTTGCAGCGGTTTCTCCACCAGTGCAGCTCCCTCTGGCTCCACTGCCCAACTGGAGGGCAATCTCAAAGACAGAGACGGGAAATTGGGAAGAGCAGACAGGAGAAAGGAAAAGTCATAGCCCGTTGCTCAGTCACAAAAGCCTAGGTTACTCTGGTTAACTCGCCCTACCCTGTAAAGACACTTAAAAGGCCCCTCGTCATTCTCTACCCTCTACCCTCTTCCTCTGTCATACAGCTCTCACTTCCCCAGACTGAAGAAGAGTTTGGAGAGACCATGTCAGTGAATGTGTGTGTGTGTGTGTGTGTGTGTGCGTGTGTGTGCGTGTGCGTGTGTAATAGAGACATGAGAGACCTCTATTAGTCCCCAAAATCTCATATTATCAATGTATGAAGACAGAAATATCAGAAATCAAACCCCTATGCACCAGGCGTAACCTGTGTGAAAACCTAGCTCCTGGGACAAGGTTTTAGAACTGGAGGCTATGACAAGTCCTGTAGGGCGCTGTTTTAGGTAAAGAGAGGTCATACCTTACAACCCAATGACAATCTACAATTACAAGCTGGATGAGTTACATGATATCTTGGAGGGAAAGTATGAGAAATGAACATACAGGTATCATTAATAAGTGCTTCCATGAGGCAATTTATTTTTTTATGTTTATTTTTGAGAAAGAGAGAGAGACAGAATCTGAAGCAGGCTTCAGGCTCTGAGCTATCAGTACAGAGCCCAGTGCAGGTCTTAAACCTGCGATCCACGAGATCTGAGCCAAAGTCACACACTTAACTGATTGAGCCACCCAGGCACCTCCTCCCAATGATGCAATTTAAAATACTGAACCTGGGGCACCTGGGTGGCTCAGTCGGTTAAGCCTCCGGCTTCGGCTCAGGTCAGATCTCACATTCGTGGGTTCAAGCCCCGTGTCAGGCTCTGTGCTGACAGCTAGCTCAGAGCCTGGAGCCTGCTTCTGGTTCTGTGTCTCCTTCTCTCTCTGCCCCTCCCCCTCTCATGCTCTGTCTCTCTGTGTATCAAAAATAAATAAAACATTAAAAAAATAAATCTTAAAAAAAATAAAATAAAATACTGAACCTGCTATGTATTGTGCAGTGTACTGGAAATAGAAATGATTGAAATAAATTGAAATAAATCTTTGCCACAAGAAGTTGCCTAACAAGAGAGATAAACATATAATAGGACAGTTTAGTTGAGATCCTTAAGCCCCACAACAGTGGTGAGAACTAAGTAAGTAACACAGGAAGCCTGAAGAAGAGGGTGGGTCTAAGAACAATGCTTCACAATCTGCAACTGGGTCTTGACAAATGAGTAAGATTTCCCGGGTGGACACCAACACAAACCTACAGATAAGAAATGTGTAAAAAAAAGTAGAGGGCTAAAGCCCTATAGACCTTTCAAGGAACTGAAAAGAATTCTATCTAAACCCGTATTTGACCAGGTAAAATTAAGCATATGGGAAGTTACTGCATATGAGAGAGGGCTAGATGGAAGCCCGAAGTCTTGAGTTTATTTACAGTCTGGTCCTGACATTTTGCAGGCACGTAAAACTCTGCAGGCAAGTCAGGCTCTCAGGTTCTCCATTTCTTCTTCTGTAAGGTAGAGACAATAGTATCCGCACAAATGCTGGAAGTACACATAGGGCACCTCACCCGGTTGGGGGTGGGGATGTGGTGCCTTTTAGGAAAGTGAAGTGTGAGGCCAAGACCTGAATGATGAGAAGGGGGGATAAAAGAAAAGGTCCCGGCTGAGATAAGGCAAGGTTTGGACATGAAAGAGAAAGAAGGCACTTTTGGAGAATTATGAGTTTAATACGGTGGGAGCGTGCGGTAGCAATGGAGAAAGTGAGGCTGTACTATAAGATCACGGACGACCTTGAGGTAGGATAGCAGCAGTTGGGCTAATGGGGAAGCCCTGAAGACTTTTTGTTTATGTTCACTGGGTTTTGTTTTGTTTTGATTTTAAAGCTAAGAAGTAACTGGATCAGTTTAGCCCTTTAGAAAGATGTACTCGGCTGCAGGTTGAGGCAGTGTTTGGAGGACAGTCGAGCTGGATGCCACATCCAAGAGAGCAGGTTCAGTCAGTCAGGAGACTTGCAGGTGGGCTGAGCTAAGGCAGTTGAAATGGAATACTCCGGTTTTTTCTCAGAGCGCGTAAAGCCTGTGCCTTCTTCCCAGGGTCTTAGTTATAGCCACCTCTTCTCACTGCTTACTTTTCCCATGGCAAAGGTTTGACCTGGTTTTTGTTCCTCACTTTTACTTAATTAAACCTAGATTCGTTTTTAAAATTTGTTCTGAATATCTTTCCCATCAAAATAGGAAGTTACTGCAATGCTGTGCAGCTACAAAGTTTATTCAGAGATGTAAATGATTGTCACACTTGTGCTGACAACCATGAGAAAAATCGCATTTGTTCTCACTTGCAAGTTCTAATTAATCGGCGTGGAAAACTTGTTCCCAGTGTCTGTGAGCCTTAGCCTTCCCAACAGCTGCCCAGCAACTTTTCACATATCTACTCCCTACTTTCTTTGGCGAATTCACATTTTGTGCTTTTGCTGCTCCGTAGGCTATATGTCTTTATTCAGTAAATACAAATGTTTTTAAACACTTGGCTGCACCAGGATTACACTGGTGCTGGGAGAACAGGGTCATCAAGGTTAGACGAAATTGCTCGATGATGGATTGTCCTAGACAGCGTTTCCCAAAATCTTTATACAGTATGTCACACGCAGGTCAAAGTTCAGGCTGTTCCTCTACCGGGCGCTCTATCTCCAGATGCTCTCTCCTACTCTGGGCTGTGTATCAGAAGAAGGCAAGAGATTTTACACAGGTTTCATGTGAGTCACATGAAAAGTCCTAAGAATACAGGCACCTAAATTGCAACCGTGATGCTGCCCTTAGGCAGCAACATACATCAAGCCAAAGGCTAGTTCAGATACAAAATAACAAAATGGCAAGTATTAAATGAGGTGGGTCTTTTTGATTCAGCAAAGTGTAGAGAATGCCTTTCAATTGACTTGTTATGTGCTGAGAGTAAAATAGTTATTTTGGCAAATAAAGATACAGTGTTAAAACAATGTCCCTTTCATTCCTATGAATTATTGTTCTTTCTGTGGTGTAGTATTTTACTGTGACATAGCATGATCTCTCCTTTGTAACAATTTCATATGATTTAAAACTCTTCTATATCAAATGGCATGCCTTAATGTTACATAGAAATGAATTTTAAGATAAAAGTGAAAATACTAATTTGATATTTATCAATCTCATCTTACTTCAAAGCTAGGAAAATGCCATATTTTGAAACTATTTTAGCCAACTATCTTCAATATACTAATTTTAATAACATCTACTCTAGTTGTAAGCAATAAATTTTTAAAGTCGAATTACTCCACTTAATACCTTATATAAATCTACTAAACTTCATAAAATATGTACTGAAATAGGAAATATGAATGGAAATAAATTTTTCCTATTTATATAGGAATAAATAGAAAATAAAATTTGCTCACTTCTCAGTGACACAGTATGTAAATTGCTGATGTCAATCACTGTGTCAAAAAATGCCCTTTTATCTCAATGCAGGAAGAATTGAGTTCTTACCTATATTTCTAAACAATCAGAATGATGCATTTGCATTATGTTAATAAGAATGAGTTAAAACCCTTAAATATGCATTTATACAAATTCTATTTTTTATCATCAAAATGGAAAACAGCATGAGACAAAACTTCTAATTTCACATCTTTATCATATTGGTCATATTTTTTGTATCAGAATTGAAAACACTAGATATTTTATAAAGACTGTATTAGTTTTGTCCATTCAGAAACCATCTATGCTTTCAAATTACAGAGATTAAGTGTCATTTTTAATTTTTTTATTAAAAGGAGTCTACAAAGTCATCAATTATTTTCTTATTTATTTTATTTATGTATTATTAGACTCTACTTCGTTCTTTTTAAAAGAGTGAAAGCATCCACTTCAACGTAGGAAATCACTCATGTTAAAGGTTTGACTTCCAGCAGGTTATGTGACAGCAAGAACTGAAATGTGCATGTACTTCCAAAGTGTAAGAAATCTCATCTTCAAGTCAACGTTACTAAAGAATTCTAAAGAATTTGATGGGGCGCCTGGGTGGCTCAGTCGGTTAAGCCTCGGACTTCGGCTCAGGTCAGATCTCACTTGTGGGTTCGAGCCCCGCGTCAGGATCTGTGCTGACAGCTAGCTCAGAGCCTGGAGCCTGCTTCCGGTTCTGTGTCTCCTTCTCTCTCTGCCCCTCCCCCTCTCATGCTCTGTCTCTCTCTGTATCAAAAATAAATAAAACATTAAAAAATTTTTAATAAAATAAAACGATTTTGATCCCCCTGTGCTATCCCCAAGGCCAATCAACCTCTCCTAAACTTTATACCTTCCATGAGCTGACCAAAAGCTGGTATTGACTGGCCACTGGCCACTGAAATAGAAAGAGCCCTCGTGAGGGTGGGCTGAAGGAGGCAGATACTGCCAGCAAGTCAGAAACACAGACTCGGAGTGATTACTACCTTTTCAATCCCTGCTTTACCACTTGCTATATGTATGATCTAGAGCAAGTTACATAACTTTTCTAACCTTCAGTGTCCTAATCCGTCAGTCAGAGATAATAACTGCTGCACCCTCCTCTTAGATTTACTGTGAAGATTCAATAAAATAACCTACACACTGCACTTGATATAGTGGCTGTAAAGTTCTAGAAGTTCAGTTTTATATCCCTAAGAACTTTAATTCTGTAGTTTAATAAGTAGAGCACATTTTCCTTAGTGCAGTACCAATATCTATATCTATCTATCTATCTACCTACCTATCTATCTATTTATCTATCTATCTATCCATGCAAGTTAAAAGTAGAGGGGCACCCGGGTGCCTCAGTCAGTTCAGCGTCTGACTCTTGATCTCAGCTCAGGTCTCAGTCTCAGGGTCATGAGATCAAGTGGAGCCTACTTAAAAGAAAAAATAAGAAAAAAAAAGCAGTGAACTAAACAGGTATCTCTCATTTGGTTTATGGAGAAGAAGTTGGTCTCTTTTGAAAGTACAGCAAGTGAAGAGTGAAGCTAGTCAAAACCTCAGAGCAGATTAACAGCAGAATTGCTCCCCTTATAATCTACAATTTAATTTACTGCTCTTTGGAGATGTAATATATAAGTCAACTGAAAAGGTAATTGATAATCCAATAGTAGGAAACTTGTTCTATAGAAATCTTTGTGGGAGGATTTGCCATATTATCCTTTATAATCCCTATGATGGGGGCAAAGATAATAATGGTAAATAATTACGATTATTTATTGAGAAGCTACTACATGCCGGGGACTATGTTAAGCACAAGGTATATGCTATTGAGTATAATTTTCATTAAAATTCTATTATGAAGGCTCAAAGTAATTTTCTTGCATTTGCACAGTTATTAAGGAGTAGAATAAGATTCAAATCCAGAAGTGATGCATTCTAAAATTCCTGCCCTTCCGCGATGCCAGATAACTCTCAGTAATCACTAAACAAGTTTGATGTCACTCGTGACAAAATACTGCTTCTACATGTGCCCTGGCATCCAGGAGTCACTGGGACCACCCAGGTGGTCAGTTCGGAGCATATTTATTACATTTGTTTTAAGACATTTTTTTCCTTCTTACGATGGGAAAAACAATGATATCAAATGGAAGATTTGTTTTCATTTACAGGAAACAAACATGGGAAATTTAGCCCCAAGAAAATTAGCCAAACTCATTATTGTTACCAAAGTGTGTCATAACAGAAATGTTTTTCAATGAAACAGCAATTCTATTTCCAAGCTTGATTTGCTCTCGAGTTTCTAATCAAATGCTCACGGTACCAATTGTCTTCATTCCTTTTCTGATTTCTGACCACCTGTACTGATTGCCCCGCATGCACATTGCTCTAAAGCAAGACTTGCTAAAAAGACTTTCGATCATTTTCACTGTTCACCTGGGATCTGAGGCAGTGCCTTAGTATAGAGATCTATTCTATGCCCAGTCCTTCTGTGTCGGTCAGCACTTAGGTTTTTCCTTCAGGATAACAAAATGAAGGTGCCTAACTGAAATTCAAATATTTCTGGGGTGCCTGGGTGGCTCAGTCAGATAAGCATCTGACCCTTAATTTCAGCTCAGGTCACTATCTCACGGTCATGAGATCAAGCCCTGTGCCAGGCTCTTTCCTGAGCATGGAGCCTGCTTGGGATTCTCTCTTTCTCTCCCTTTTCCTCTCTCTCTGTCTCTCCCCACTCATTCTCTCTCTCTTTCTTTCTCTCTCTCTCTCTCAATAAATAAACATTTTTTAAAAGTTCAAATATTTCTAAGCTCACCTCATTTCATTTACAAACCGGACAGGTGTGAATCTGATCAGCAATTGATATGAAGTGTCACTCAATTTACATTTCTTCATATCACATGAGGGCCAGCCCACAGAATCTCTAGCTTATTTTCAATGTCCAAGGTGTAGCTTAATTTGAAGCATCAAGGTTTCTAAAACTAACAGAAAATGTAATCTGAAAGTAGCAAATGAAATTCCATAACTTAACAAACTTAAGCCTGCATATTTTTTCCTGCATATTTTAGATATTCTTTTAAGCAGTAAGCCAAATCTTTGTGCAATAGCAACCGATAAAAAATAAGCTGTTGCTAGTAAACATGCTAATGAATATTTAGGTAAAAATCCTATGAAGATTTGCACAAGCACTCACAGAAGTTTCTATTTCACCCACCTTCTCATCTATTTTACATCTATTTATTGAGCCTCTAATTTGTGCCAGGCATCGTACTTGGCATTGGAGATATAGACATGAACAGAGCTGATGTTATGTCTGACCTTCTGCTGACTTCTGGTGTAAATGATCAAGAGGAAAGAATGCTATAAGTAAATTTCTTTATCACAAACAAAATGATGAAAACAGTAAAAATCCTAATGATGTCATTTGTGAGCATTCATTGCCAGAAAACTGGAAACAAAAAGCCGACAGGTCTTCATGTACTAGTATTTGTACACATCCAGCAAGGTTTAAAAGAATTTTTAAATTTTAGAATAGAAGACGTGTCAAATGCAGTTTACATTTCTCAGCCAGTAATTATATTTTCTTACAAGTGGCTATTACATTTTTAGAGACAGACACAACAAATAATAAAAGGTTTTATTTGAGAGGAGAAACAAGCATGGTGGGGGTTTTTTTAGATGAAAGGGGTATAATAAATTTATGAGACCTCACATACAGCTGTAATATAATAAATTAGAAGGATTAATAGAATTGTGAGCTACAGTAACCTGCACTAGTAGAATGCCTATTTTATGGAGCTCGATAATACAGTTTATCATTGACTCCATGGGAATTCCCACAATATATTAGCTGCGGTGTAACAATAAAGCACACACAGTAAGGGGCATGTCCCTTTTGACACACATTCTCTTCCCACACTTATTTTACCAGGGAAACAACTCTGGTGCAGTTTAATTAAACTGCACTGCAATGAATTAGTCCAGGTCTTAGCCCTCTGACAGAGAGGGGCCTGGCAGTACCACAGGGGTCTGTCCCCTTATGATACCCGAGAGACTTCAGAAAACCTGGGAAAAAAAAGTGTAGGGTCCCTCAGATGACAGTGTCACTGGGCAAGCCCGGAGCTGTCAATCAGTTCACTTAAGGAAGCACTCATCTCTCGGGAGAAGTTTTTATATTTTCCCCATTTGTTGACTCCGGGTCAGTCTTCTGGGAAACATGTAAATGCCTTGAGAAGCTTTCTGTTCTATTTCCCTAGCTGGGGACAAGACTATCATTGCTCACTTTGAACAAAAATAGACTAAAGTCCACTGTGTATTCATAGCTAGCTTTGGAAAGGCAAGCCAGAAAGTAATAACTGAAAATAAACTTAGGATGATGATGAGTTCAAATAAACTCTATTGGTAATAAGATATGAATAAAAACATTTTCATTCAGAGTAAAAACTCTCCGGTTAAACATGATCTAGAATATCCAAGATGGAAGTGTATTACAGGAGATGTGTTATTTCCCCAGAGTTTCTGATCAACAGTGTAGTAAGGTTACACCCCCCAATGACACAGAAAATCTTGCATTATTGATGAATATTCTTATTTTATCTGAACACTGTTTATTAATTCATGAGGGTGATTTGGGATTGAAAGATAAAAATTTACAAAACAATTACATTTTTAATAACTGCTTCAAGCTACATACATTGAATATTTAAGTGAACCAACACAATGGCCTCAAAAGAATTTATGAGACAATGGCAATTAGATCTCTAATAACTTGGCTCCGCTGGAATTACTGAGCTCCATTTAGATGCCAGACATGGCACCTTAGTAATGGGTACACCATGTCGCCACCCTGCCTTTGGCTGGGGACCCTGAGAAATGACAGCCCCATTAGGAGTCGTGTAAAGCAGCTGACCTCACACTCTCAGCACTTGATCTTTGCATTGCAAGTGACCATTTGTCACTGTTGCCCAGAGATGGAGCTCAGGTGACTCAATGTCACCACTGTTTTTTCAAAAGAATAACATAGTTACAAGTTTTTTCCAAGTCTAGAACAGAAAATGCAAATTTGCTTAGAAAAAAAATGGATAGGCAAATTAAAAGCAAGGAATAGACTTCTTTACTCACAGGCAATATGCTTTCCAATCATTACAAAATTATCTGGATTTGAAATATTTTGACCCAAGGGAAAAAAGATTTATGGTTGCCTAAAAACTTTTCCTTTACAAGCTTTCTCCCTAATAGGTAACAAACAATACAAGTATTTCTACCAGAACAAAGACATTAACATAGAGCACCCACAGAGGATATTCACAAAAAGTAGTATTTCTCTTTCTTTCTCAAACAAGGCTTAGTTTTCTGTAAATTGCAATTCACATAATAGGAAAATTCCCACCACAATATTTTCAAACTCTAAGAATAATATTGTCTCCTCTACTTGTTGTGCCTAAGAAATCCCAGAATTTGAGCTAGGTAGTTAAGAGATAAGCTTCTCACATCTCCGGTTTTCTGGAGCCTTTTTCACCTCCGGTGATTCACAAATCTCTGTGCTGATTTCATAGTAGTAACTGTTGAGCGAGTGACCATTGCACGCAGGCACAGTGCAAAGTGTGGTACATAGTGTATTTTATGAATATGTCATTTTATTTTTTTATGAGTGTGTCATTTTAATTCCCACTAGAAACATAGGAGTTTAGTATCACTGTCTTTTTATAGATAAGTAAACTGAGAGTCAGAGAACTTATGTTCTTTTTCCGAAAGAAACAGGGCTACTATCAGAACTTGAATGCAAATGGAGTGATTCTAATTTGAAAATAGATGCTGTTTAAAATTAATTAATCAATGCCACTGAGGGTGACTCAGTCAGTAAAGCATGTGACTCTTGATCTCAGGGTCATGAGTCTTTTTTAAATTTTTTAAAAAATATTTTATTTATTTTTGAGAGAGAGAGAACAGGAGAGGGCAGAGAGAGAGAGAGGCAGAATCTGAAGCAGGCTCCAGGCTCTGCGCTGTCAGCACAGAGGTGGACCTGGGGCTCAAACCCACGGACCATGAGATTATGACCTGAGCCAAAGTAGGACACACAATCAATTGAGCCAGCCAGGCACCCCAACAGGGTCATGAATTTGAGCCCCATGTTGGGTGTAGAGTTTACTTTGAAAATATTAAATAAATAAAATTACCCTCACTTGGGGGCACCTGGCTAACTCAGTCAGGTGGAGCATGAGACTCTCGATCTTGAGGTTATGAGTTCAAGCCCCATGTTGGGGGTAGAATTTACTTTAAAACAAAACTTTTAAAATAAATGCTTTTAAATTCTTAGCTACACTATTGCTTAAAATTAAAATTTGAGATCTTTTCTCATTATAAATATTTCCATACTATATTTTATTTGAAAAAATGTCTAATTTTTTATTCTTTTTTTTAAGATTTTGTTTTATTTTTTTTATGGGGCACCTGGATGTCTCAGTTGGTTAAGCATCCAACTTCGGCTTAGGTCATGATCGCACAGTTTGTGAGTTCGGGCCCCACATTAGACTCTGTGCTGACAAGCTCAGAGCATGGAGCCTGCTTCAGAGTACGTGCCTCCCTATCTCACTACCCAATGCCACTTAGACTCTATCTCTCACTTTCTCTCTCTCTCTCAAAAATAAATAAACGTTAAAGAGAAATTTTTGTAAGTAATCTCTGCACCCAGTGCGTGGCTTGAACTCATAACCCCAAGATCAAGAGTCATATGTTCCACCAACTAAGCCAGCCACACATCCCTTAACAAGATTCTTAAAAGGTTGAGTCATTGCTTATCCCTCTAGATCCATCCTATTGTGTAATGACACAGGATGAAATATTGTTCCATTTGAGGAAGCAACTTTATTATTTATTCTGAACTCATGTTTCTTTGGAAATGACATTATTTGCATCCACTGTGCTCTTGCTTTTTCTTCATGTACCCACGCCTCCCCAGGAATGTCTTTCCACTCGACATCCGACTCTGATGCCAAAAATGAAGTATTGTCTCAGTTGTAAAAGGAAAAAATAACTGAAACTCACAGTTATGAAAAGCTACCAGTAACCATATTCCCTACCTATTATGACCTCCCATCTCCCAATCCAACCCTTGATTAGAAGAAATTGGATTGATTTACACTTGAAAATATAATTAAATCACTTGAACATTGGAATTAGAATGGCAAGACCAGTATTTTTGTGAATTCAACATCTCAATGTTAGCATCCATGGCACTTGTTTTCCCAATTTATTTTACATTCCCATATTTTCCCAGTTTATAGTATTTATGAAAATAAATTCCGTATCACCCTTTGAACTTTTTATTCTGCAACACCAAGCATATCAATGAAAAATAAAATTATTGACAATCGCAGTGTTTCCATATATTTACAACTAATATTTGGCTGACTTTGAACATGGTAGCCTTAAAGTAAGACAAAATTTAAAGATACAAAATATATTAAAATGCTAAATACAACTATCACAGAAAGAAAAAAACATAGCTGAGGTCAAAGGAAAGAAAGACACACATCCAGGTGCCAGGGACGAGCCCAAGCAAGCAGATTACAAGACAAATGAAATCAGTCAGAGAGAAGTAGTGGAGTTGTGGGCCAGAAGCTAAGGTTTCAATTTTCATACAAGGACAGGGACAAGGGATGTGGCCTTGAATGCACAGAACTATGAAGAAGGAGGCATAAGACGTTTCCTGAAGTTAGGACCCCAAAGGGCTGCCCCTTCAGTGTAACACGAGCTCTCCACCCCAACCTTCCAGAGACAAAAACACACTGTCTCTCCTAAAGGCTCTAACAGGATTTTTAAAGTAAAACTCCATTTGAGAAAGTGAAGATTCAGTTGATGTTATCTTATGGCATAGGAAACCTTAAGCCAAAATATCAGCATGAAGATTTAGTCCCAAGTCTTAAATTTGAACAACCTGATAGAGGAAAATCCAAGGCTTCGCTGCATCGACATTGTAGAAGTCTAGATTGACAGTTATTTTCCTTCAGCATCATTCTCCAGCCCCACACAAAGTCATCAATAAAGCTGGCCTGAACCCCAAATTCCAAATCCTCATGCAGTAAGCAGTACAACAAACTGGGGGGTTAGAACCCAAAAGCTTCGGAAAACCAAACAATATGAATGTCTACCATCGTGGGTCTCTGTGCCTTTCGCAGAACTCCCAACAACACTATGTTGGGACAGAGCATCTGGATGCTCTCAACCTGTGTGGTCCCAACGAGCCACCATGAGGAGGGCCCAGGGAAGAGCGTGCCACTTTCAGTGGAAAACAAGTGGCGGTTATGAATTATGATGACTATGTACTTTGGATCAGGACTTGCTGCACTTTTTTTTTTTATAGTAAGACACTGACTGCTTCAGAAATAAGGCTATTGCAATGAATCCATTATACAGGTGTGAAAAGAAGCATTATAAGAGGTGCAGTTTCTTTGAAAAATGGATCAAACTCTTGAATTCAACATACTCAATATGTTTGTAACCTGCCTCCTTAGTGCAGTAGGCAGCGCGTTAGTCTCACAATATGTTTGTAAATATATTTATATACATGAAAAAATGAAATGAAATGAAATAAAATAAAATAAAATAAATAAAATGAGAGGAGCATGTGGCTGGTCCAGTTGGTGGAGCATGTGAATCTTAATCTCAGAGTTGTGAGTTTGAGCCCCACGTTTTATGTAGAAATTACTTAAAATAAAATCTTTTAAAAACATATATGAAATAAAATAAAATAAGTATATTTTCAATCATTAAGGAAATAATAAAAAGAGCCAAAACTATAAGGAAAGAACAGAACATGATTTTTAAAAAAATCAAGATAGAGGAAAAAATGAATAGAACTTCTGAGAAAAAAAAGGAAAAGAAGAATTTTGGAATTAGAGATTAAAATTTAAAAAATTAAGAATGGGGGTGCCTGGGGGGCTCAGTTGGTTAAGCATCTGACTTCGGCTCAGGTCATGATCTCACAGTCCGTGGGTTCGAGCCCTGTGTCGGGCTCTGTGCTGACAGCACAGAGCCTAGAGCCTGCTCGGATTCTGTGTCTCCCTCTTTCTCTGCCCCTCCCCAGCTCGCTCTCTGCTCTGTCTCTCAAAATAAAATAAAGACATAAAAAAACATTTTAAAAAATTAAGGATGAATTAATAACAGACTACATGGAGCTGTTGAGGTTTAAATTAGCAAACTGGAGGATGGTTCTGAGAAAACTATCCAGGGATAAAAGAGTGAAAGAGGTACACAGGACCTCCCTGTACCACCCCTTGCAATTTCCTATGAATCTATGATTACTGTAAGACCTTGGTTTGGAACATAATTCATTCTGGAAACATGCTTGTAATCCAAAGCACTTGTGTTTCAAAACAAATTTCAAGAACCATTGTCGCAGTCATGGTCATGTGACATTAGGCATCATGTATTGTAAGACATCACTTGTTTATCAAGTTAAAATTTATTAGAAATGTTTGCTTGTCTTCCAGAACACTCACAGAACAAGTTACTCGCAATCCAAGGTTTTACTGTATTTCAAAATAAGGTTTTAAGAATACTATACTTTGCTTTTAACCAAATATGTATATGGTAAATGCATAAAATATGTCTCTGTATTGTTTAAAACTTTATGAATGCTGCATGCTTGATACTTAACATTTATAAAATAATAACAGCAATGAAACAGAAGATAAGAATTGTAATAGCTTACAAACAAATAAAAATGTTTGACCCAGGGGCACCTGGATGTCTCAGTCTGTTAAGGGTCTGACTTCAGTTCAGGTCATGATCTCGTGGTTCATGAGTTCAGGCCCCGCATGGAGGTTCATGCTGACAGCTCAGAGCCTGGAGCCTGCCTCAGATTCTGTGTCTCCCTCTCTCTCTGTCCCTCCTTACACCCCCCTCTCAAAACTAAACATTAAAAAAATTTTTTTAATGTTTCACCCAAGAATCATGTCAGAAAATAACATGCACCGGCAAACTAAACATGATAATTAGACTTTCACTTTGTTTTGTGATAAATATCAATTCATTTAACTGCAGCCTCAGAAATTCTGACAGAATTATAATATTCCAGTCTAGGCAGAGAATACAAGCAGTCTTAACTTTGCATGATTCTCGTATACAGAAATTTCAGTTAAATAACACACATCCTCCAAAAATCCAATTTTCAGCTACCACAGTAATTCAGTACCATTACTCAATGTACTAACTTCTCTGCTAGGTCTTCAGCCCACGAATCACTATGTAAGTAAAAGACATGCATCATGATTAGAAAGCAATCACATCACTTCTTTTCAAAGTCGGCTAGTGATTGATCACTGAGCATCTGTCCCTCAATTCACACACCGGCAGTGAGGTGAGCAATTCGGCTGTGTCAGCTTCCCTGAGACAGACTCAGGTGACACTTTACAAAAATGGATAATCAAAAGAGTAAAGTGGGCAATGAAGATAAAAGGAGAGCAAAGAAAAGGAAGGTGGAAATTATAAGAATTAAAATCAGACATAAATGCAGTCATAGAGGGAACAGTTGGTCATGGGAATGTAGACACCAAGCAAATGTAAATGGGAAAAACGATTGTTATAAAAAGCATAAACATGTCCCAGATGAAATAGCTCCACCAAAAAGCTTCACATAAAAGGAATTCTCAAATATATTTTCCAACATTGCAGCCATTGGAGTGGGAATGTGGGGAGTTGATCAGAACTTAAAAGGGGTACAACAGGGGCACCTGGGTGGCTTAGTCGGTTAAGCCTCCAACTCGTGATTTTGGCTCAGGTCATGATCTCATGGTTCGTGGGTTCCAGCCTTGTGTCCAGCTCTGTGCTAACAGTGCAGATCCTTTTTGGGATTCTCTCTCTGCCCCTTGCCTGCTCATGCTCGCTCTCTCTCTCTCTCTCTCTCTCTCTCAAAATAAACACTTAAAAAATGAGCACAACAATTGGCTAACACGTAGAAACACCTAAGTTTTTACAAATAAAACACATTAATATGTCTTATATTACCATGTACTAAACATTACTTTTACTTTTTTTATGTGTACTGAATATACATGTAACCATGTATATACATGTATAAACAGTAATGTTTGGACAAAAAATATGTAAAGATCACAGAACAATCATGATTTTTTTCCCTATGGATTTAAAGGTCATTTGCACAATTATTTTTACTGCCCCACACTACTGTGCAAAGTGAGGACTGCTCCATATAAAGGGGATAATCTACATGTGCATGAATTGAGTAAAAACTCCATTCCCCTTTAAGAAAGTAGATTTTCTACATGACTTTGGAGTTCCAAACGCAAAGAGGACTTGCTTAGGCTTTTCCTCTAACTCTGTGTGCTGTCGTTTGACAGTCAAACCCTCTTTTAATGGTCCTTCGCATATTTTAAGCAAGAAAACATTCACTTTAAATGAAATCTGAAGTGAAACAACTTATTAAACATCAACTCAAGATTATACTTAAATTTATTTTCTTTGCAAAGTACTTGATGAGAATTATGAGGAACTAATGACCATACATGAGAGTATGGTTCCTTCAACCATTTTAATCCAATTTTTTTACCTGTGTTATTTTGTTCATTATTCTAATACATAGGGGTAAATAAATACAGATGTTACCAGTTCAAGCGACCCTTGACATCTCTGTAACACTTACTCTTCCATTAATCTGAAACGACTAATTTGTCTGAGTACATGTGTGAAACTTTTAGTAATAATAATAATAATAATAATAAAAACCTAAAGAGCAGCCTTATTCCAAAACATGCACAAAAATTTAAAAAAGAAGCAGAAACAAAATTATCATCACAACTCTAGATAAGAATTATTATAGA
The DNA here is from genome assembly GCF_006229205.1 of Suricata suricatta. Taxonomy (NCBI): domain Eukaryota; kingdom Metazoa; phylum Chordata; class Mammalia; order Carnivora; family Herpestidae; genus Suricata; species Suricata suricatta. Next base: position 119,953,736 of record NC_043700.1, on the reverse strand, counting down.
AAGTTTTATTAGTGGCCTTCTTTACAATGGGTAAAAATTTTAAATGGAATTGGCTTAAATATCCCAGTTTAGATGAATGGAGCAAAATATGGTACATTCAGAATGGAACATGAAGCATCTGTGAAAATCTATGTTTAGGAGCAGTTTTCAACAATGAGAGGAAATGCATATAATTTAGACCAAAAAAAAAGAGTATAAGGTGATAGGTACATCTAATGAAACAATGTATTTCAAAATGCACGAAAGTACTAAATGGTAATATAATATTAACACTTGCCCCTGGAGGGTGTAATTGTGGATGTTTGACTGACTGATGGATAAAAGGATTTATACTTGCATCTTTATACTTTTCAATACTTTCCAAATTATAAATGACAATAGAAGTATTTTTAAATACTTTTCATCCAATAAAAATTGCATGAAAGAAATAAGCCTCGCCTTCCAGACTAGAAGCAGTTCTCAAAACACCCATGCAGCTTAACCAACAAAGCAAGGAGTCTTCTTGGGGAGGAACTTTCTACATCATATTCAGGCCCTATTTTCAGAGACGAAATACAAGACAGGAGCCCGTGATCCCCATGGAGACAATGGCAAGCAAATCCTGCAGCGACTCTCCCCAGGACCCATCCCACTCCCCCAGCACTCATAAGGGAGAATTTGCCAGAACGGAATTTGCCTGTGGCTATTTTGTGACAACTTAACACGATGGAAAAATAAACCATGCCTGCAACATTTGGTTATAGCGTTAGTAATCCAGTGTTTTTTTAATAAGAAAAAGATCAGGACAAATGATTACTCTCAAAAACCCAAAATTAATAAATAAACCAAACACACCAAATGAAAGGAGCAAAATCAGAGACAACTAAAAATCATCAAATACCAATTTACCAGGGACACCTGGGTGGCTCTGTCGGTTAAGTGTCCTACTTCGGCTTAGGTCATGATCTCACGCTTTGTGGGTTCGAGTCCCTTACACGGTTCTATGCTGTCAGCTCAGAGCCCGGATCCTGATTCGGGCTCTAAGTGTGTATGTCTCTCTCTCTCTTTTTGTTCCTCCCTAGCTTGTGCTCTCTCTCACTTTCTCTCTCTCTCAAAAATAAACAATACTCACTGAAAAAAAGATCAATTTATCCGAGTCATTCCTTAGAGGTAGTGTGTTTGAAAAAGATTAGAATTAGAATATCAATGAACCTATGTTATTATTTTTCTCTATAATTTCATTATCAGGAGGTCTTTAAAAATAGTTCAATTCTATTTTTAACATAATTGTTTATTATAAAACTACATATGCACATGACTTTCTTTTTATAAATTCAACTAAACTGAAGGCAGTAAGCAAAATATAAATAACTCTCTATACTCCAAACTCAGGTCTCACTCTCCAGAGTGAACTATAAAACTTTAGTTTCTTGAATTTCATTATAGAAAATTTGAGGATACATACAAGAATACAAATACACACACACACACACACACACACACACACACACACACATTTATCTTATGCATGTGAAGAACGTAATATGTCTGCTTTTCTGCATTCTTTTCTCCCCTAAAAATATATATTGGAAAATTTCCACATTGGTACATAAAAATAAACTTCATTTTTTGTAATAGTTAAATGTCATCACATGTATGATTTACATAATTTACTTAATTTCTTAATATTTAATTTGCTTAATATTAAGTTGCTTCTAGTTCTTGCATTACAATCTGCTGAAATGGGTATACAAGTACACATTACTTCTGTATGTTAGTTGAAGTAGGATAAGTTCTTAGCAGTGGAATTGCTGAACCAAAGACACACTTTGTTTTTTGAGAAATATTACCAAATTACCCTGTATACAAGTTTACAGTAATTGATACTCCCAAGAACAGTGCATATAATAATGGTTTTGCTTGCAACTTCATCTTACAGCATGATTCTGTAACTGTAAAGCTCATACCCTGAAAATAAGTACCATTCACCCACCATCAGCTGTTACACCAGAAGGCTTTGATCATGTATTTTTTTCAAATTATTCTTGTCATTAGAAGTCTTCACCTTACTTATATAGTTGTTGAGGTTCAGTGTGGGCAGTAGTAGTGGAATCTAGTCATACTGGATTCTGAAACCTTCATTTTAGTGAAGGGGACAACTGTATAATCTCATTTCCAAAATCTTAGGTGTGTTAAAACTGGCTTGGATTATACATCCAAATGTAGTCATTAAAGAAGCGTTTTTTAAAAATTAAGTGGTGGTCATTCAATTTTGAATGATATCCTGATTTCAACTTATACATTTAAAAAATATAATGTTAAAAACTTTTAGCATTCTTCATGCCCCCCAAAATAACTTTGAAATGTCTATCAGATCTTATGCTAGTATCTCCCCAAAGTATGTATTTTTCAAACCTTAGTAATGAAAAATTAACTTCTTAGTTACTAGCAATGTAAAAATAAACAACTCCTTACCTGAAATGCTTGAACTTCTCCAAGACTTTCCTTGAAAGTTTTACAAAGTAGAGTCTGTAAAACATATGGCACATCCAAGAAGGGAATCTTTAAATTTTGGATACGAGCACAAAGTCGGAGCTCTTTTAGAAGAGAATTTTCTCTACTGCAAACCAGCTGTAGGCACAGTCCAGTTATAGCCCTCAGAAAAGCTGTGCTGTGATATATTAATTTACACCTACTGTGCATTAAATGAGAAGGCAAAGGCCACGTACTGGGCACATAACTTATTACCCCAACATAAAACACATATTGCATTTAGTAGTTAAAATATTTAAGGTATGGTGTCTGGGAATTTATAATGTGACAAACAAGTAACGAAGCTGGGTATTTATGGTATTATTAGCTAACCCATGATGCCAGAATATCCATAATAAAGAGGAAAAGAAATGACCAGCTAGACCTTAAAAATTTTAATCAAATAATGGAAAATAGGTAATTACTAAAATTACAAAGGCCATGAATCAATGTTTTTACAGCAACTTTGTGAAGTATTAGTTGATTAAACAAATCTGAATGCTTAATGCTTATTTTTATTCCATAAAGCAATTATCAAAAAAGTGGTGATTCTACACTGTTTTTGAAAGGATTGAATCCAATATCTCTGGAGCAAAATACTAAGTAATTACAACTTTCTTATTAGAAACTTTTCATGTTTTTAAATTTTTTAAGGTGTATTTATTTTTGAGAAATAGAGTGACAGAGTGCAAGAGGGGGAGGGGCAGAGAGAGAGGGAGACACAGAATCCAAAGCAGGCTCCAGGCTCTGAGCTGTCAGTACAGAGCTCGACATGGGGCTTGAACCCATGAGCCACGAGATCATGATGTGCACTGAAGTCAGATGCTCAACCAACTGAGCCACCCAGGCGCCCCTGAAATTTTCCGTTTTAATTGACAGCGGGACTACTCTTTGCATGAGAAAACATAAGAACAATTCTTTATTACCCAGACATTGTGCTACCTGACATTGCTGACTGCTTCACCTGCAGTGGCACAGGAAAGTGATTTCTGGAAAAGTGACAGCCCTGGAGAGCAAATACCCTAGGGAGGAAACACCACCCAGTGGGAAAGAGAGTTAGTTGGTAAATGTCCCAAAATCCCTTCATACTGCTGGGTGATTTCAAGATGAGTTTCCTGGGGGCATCTCCCACAGGATGTGCCTCCAGCAGTTACCCACACATCTGTGCACCCTTTATTGCCTTTGCTCCCTGGGATAGTCGACTTCCCAAAGAAATTAATGGCAAACAGGTCCTTATCTCAGAGTATGCTTTGGGGTAACCCAAATTAAGAAAGCAGCTTGTATGTGAGTTTATAGCTCTCTCTTGAAGTAGTTCAGAAGCATACAGCCAAAGGTTGGTAGTGTTTCCCTACCATTCTCGGCATGTCGCTTCTTTATCCAATTACACGATGGTCCAAGTTGGCTATTTCACCTCTCACCATCTCCCAACCTGTGGAAAAGGGGAAGAAACAGAGTGAACAAGGCCACTCCTTTCAGGAGCACTTCTTAGGAATGTACACAACACTCTTGTGTTCATGGATCTTTGGCCAGGATTTAGTCACATGGCTACGTTTGGCTGCAAGGGTGTCTGGGAAATGTTGTCTCTATTGGGTAAGTATGTTCGCGGGTAATACTAAGAGTTTTATTACTTGAGAAAGGGGGAGGAATATTTGCGGAAAACAAATATCTGCACCTCTATCATGTCCCATTTTGACCTTAAACCAAGTATATGTAATGTGATTATTGGTAGGGTTAGGTTTAAATCTACCATCTTGATATTTGTTTTCTATTTGTCCCACCTGTTCTTGGCTCTCTCTCTCTCATCCTTTCTCAGACTTCCTTTGGATTGATCCTTTTCTATGGTTCCGTTTTTTTCTCTTTTTCCAGTTTATTAGCTATAAATCTGTCTTCTTACTTTAGTGGTGGCTTAAGGGCTGTCACCAAGCACTCATTTTAACTTATCACTATCTTCAAGTAATAGTGTGCTGCTTTACACATAGCATCAGAACCTTATAAGACTGTATTTCCATTTCCATTTCCATTTCCATTTGTTGGGTGGGAGTAGTGCTGTGTTCACTCTAGCACTAAACTCCTCTATCCACCACCCTGTGGATTTTGAGGTTTTGCCATGGTAGCTGATGGGAGCAGACTCTACCTCTGACCCTACCCTAGCCCTGGTTACTGTTCTCCCTAATTTTTTGGAAGGTTCTTCTCCTGGCTTTAGGAAGTTCTTTCACATACTGGTAATACTCAGTTCTCTAGGGCAACCTTCTGAAGATCTACTGGACATCTCTAAAGTTTCAGCCTCCCAGGATGGAGATAGGAATGCTCCACTTTTAAAATAGAAGGAGACTTTCACCTGGTAGAGGGCGAGAGAGCAGGTTGATGTAGGTGGCTGTGATGTAAAAAGTTCCCTTTATTCATGTTTCCAGCCAGGTGCCTCAGCACTTTTTTTTAAATAAATCTGATATTATTTTTAAATTATGTTTATCAAGAAATGTCATGGATATTTTCCTCTGTCAACAAATATATTCCTATGTATTTTAATGACTACAAAATATAATATTGTATGTATACAATACAATTTATTTAAATAATTTGTTGATAGAAATTTGGAGTTTTGTCAATGTTATATTCTCCAACTGCTTCAGTAAGAATCTTTGTGCATATATATTTTCTAACAGGGGCTTTTTTTTAAGTTTTTATATAAACTCCAGTTAACTAACATGCAGTGTAATATTAATTTCAGGTGTACAATACAGTGATGTGACATTTCCATACAACACCTGGTACTCATCACAAGTGCACACCTTATTTCCCATCACCTATGTAGCCCATCCCCATGCCCCCTCCCTTCTTGTCCCCATCAGTTTGTTCCCTAGAGTTAACAGTCTGTATCTTGGTTTGCCTCTCTCTCTTTTTGTCCCATTGCTCATTTGTTTTGTTTCTTAAATTCCACATATGAATGAAATCAAATGGTATTTTTTTTCTCTGACTGACTTATTTTACTTAGCACAATACTCTCTAGTTCCATCTATGTCATTGCAAATGATAAAATGTGTTCCTTTTTATGGCTGAATAATATTCCATTATATATGTGTGTGTGTGTGTGTGTGTGTGTGTATGCATATATATGTATATATCCATTCACCAGTCAGTAGACACTTGAGCTGTTTCCATAATTTGGCTATTATAGGTAATACTACTATAAACAAAAGGGTACATGTATACCTTTGAATTAGAATTTTCATATTCTTTGGGTAAATATCTAGTAGTGCAATTACTGGATTATAGGGCAGTTCTACTTTAACTTTTTGAGGAACTTCCATATTGCTTTCCAGGCTGGCTGCACCAGTTTGCAATCTCCCCAACAGTGCAAGAAGGTTCCCCTTTCTCTGCATCCTTGCTAACAGTGTTGTTTCATGTGCTATTATTTTAGCTATTCTGACAGGTGTGAGAAGATATCTCATTGCGGTCTTTTTAAGTTTATTTATTTATTTGAGAGAGAGAGAGAGAGAGAAACAGTGGGGGAGGAGCAGAGAGAGAGGGGGACAGAGGATCCAAAGCAGGCTCTGTGCTGACAGCAGAGAGTCAAACACGGGGCTGGAGATCATGACCCTTGCCAAAGTCTGAAACTTAACAGACTGAGCCACCCAGGTGCCCTTCATTGTGGTTTTGATGTGCATTTCCCTGATGATGAGTGATATTTAGTATCTTTTCATGTGTCTATTGACCATGTGTATGTTATTTTGGGGAAATGTCTATTCATGTCCTCTGCTCATTTTTTAATTGGATTATTTATTTGGGGGGTATTGAGTTTTATAAGTTCTTCTTTTCCTAATGTTTATTTTTGAAAGAGAAAAAGAGAGTTTGCATGAGTTGGGGAGAGGTAGAGAAGGAGAAACAGAGGATTCAAGCAGGCTCCACGCTGACAACAGAAAGCCTGATGCAGGGCTCGAACTCACCAACTGCCACATCATGATCTGAGCCAAAGTTGGACACTTAATTGACTGAGCCACCCAGGTGCCCCTCTAAGTCCTTTATATATTCTGGATATTAACCCTTTATCAGATATATCATTTGCAAATATCTTCTCCCATTCTCTATGTTGCTTTTTAGTTTTAATGATTGTTTCCTTCATTTTGCAGAAGCCTTTCATATCAATGTAGTCCCAAAAATTTATTTTTGTCTTTTGTTTCCCTTAACAAAGAAGGAAAAAATATCCAATGGGAAAAAGAATGTTTCCTCAACAAAGGGTGCTGAGAAAACTAGACAGCAATACGCAAAAGCATGAAGGGCTATTATTTTTTAGAAGTCAATACTTGGTGTGGGATTGCTAAATCAAAGGATATGCTCATTTTAAAAGTTAAGTTACACCAAACTGTACTATACTATGCTAAAGATGTACTATGCTATATGTACTATAGATTAATTGTACTGTAGTATACATTAATATTATCAACTTATATCAACACTGCATGTGAAGCTTTCTCCTCTCCTTAGTGTGTCATTTTATCTTTTTTAATCCTTGCTAATTTGATGGACAAAAATGTGAAATCTTCCTGTTGCTTTAACTCTAGTTGCATTCATTTCTAGTCTCCTAAACCTTCAAATTGAGTGTTACATATTCATTATCATGTAAACTTAAAAAACTTTAACTCTTCCCATTGTCTTCAATTGAAATGTTTCTTGGTTACAAGCCAAAGAAACTGACTGTGACTAACTTTAGCAGAAGATAATGTACCAGAAGCAAATCAGAAGAGTCATAGAACTGCCAAGGGCTAAAGAATCAGCTTTTAAATAGTAAAGGGGGGGGTTCCCTAAGGATAAGGCCAAAATAATGGTAGCAATGGTCCTTAAGCAAGAAAGATTTGATCATAGATGCAGTGAATAACCTTCTGCCACCCTTTGACTTTCACTCAAAATTCCAAAGTCCTGAGAGAAAGAAGTTCTGTTTGGCCAGGTCTACATCACATGCCCTGACCCCCTCAGTTTCCACAGTGGGAAGCGAGTTCAGTCTCTCATGAAGTATACAGACAATGGAGATTCTCCAACCGGGACACAAGAGTTCTATTAAAGGGAGACTGGGGTGCTGAACTGCCCCCAACTTGGCAAGTGTACACTAAATGGGGAAAAAAAGTGCTTGTCACCTAACAATTTTTTTCTATAATTGAAGATTGGATAAAGAATACTGAGTGGATTTTCTTTCAGATTGATGTTCCAGGTATCCTTAACCTGGGTAGGTAGATTTTTTTTTTTATTAAATATCTTGGACATTTGTATCTTCAGCAAAAGTTAGCCTGGAAATAAACACTTGAGTTTATAGATCCAATATATTAATTTCTATTGTGTATTGAAAATTTAAATTCCCTTAGTTACTGCAGTAACAATACAAAATCCATCCCAATAATACTCCAAAGGGAAGACATTTCTTTTGTTAAATGAATTCTACAAGCATAGATTTGAGACTCAATTAACAAAACAAAACAAAACATCATTATAACATTACGAAGTTACCTGATCAAAAGAGACAAATCTTTAAATCTATTTGTATTTTTAAAATGGGGCTTGGGGCACCTGGGTGGCTGGATCCATTAACCATCCAATTTCAGCTCAGGTCATGATCTCACGGTTCATGAGTTCAAGCCCCACATCAGGCTCTATGCTGACAGCTAGCTCAGAGCCTGAAGCCTGCTTTGGATTCTGTGTTCCCCTCACTCTGCCCCTCCTTCTCTCTGCCCCTCTCCCACTCACACTCTGTCTCGCTCTCCCTCTAAAAAAATAAACATGAAAACAATTTTTATATTTTAAAAATGTGGCTTAATTTTAGCCTTTTTAAGAGACTGTAAGACACTTAAAAAGTTTGCCAGAATTATTTATTTATCAGTCAGTGGTTTAAACTTCATAAACATAGTTTCAAAAATGGTAGAGAAAATGTCTAAGACTCCATTGTACATCTTATTCTAAAGTAATCACCCTGATTCTTGTCAACACTTGGTTAGCCAGAATGGAAGTTGCATCTGAGGTGAAAGACAGCATTCTAAATCATCAGGGGGAAAAAACTGTAGGATATTACAGAATTAGGATGTCTTAGGTCTAAAATAATGTCAAATATTACGAAAATTATTTTTAAAATCTCTGAGTATTTTGGCAAAAAGCGGGGTGAGAATTCCTGCTATTTTCAGGAAGGAAGTTGACAACGCTCTCCCACTCATAGCTATTTTTCTGAAATTGTAAATTGTAACCATCTTAATACATTACATTTAGTTCTAAGTAATTTTGTTTAGAGGTATTTCCTGAAACAAAATCCACTCTCAAAGAACAAAAATTCATGACAAAGGATATCTGGTCTATAATTCAACTTTCCACTGAAGCTCTATCTCAGTGTAAGAATGTAATTGTGATGCAACAGAAATATTCTGGCCCATATGGATTCTATTTTTACTTTATATGGGAAAGTTTGTCTCAGTATACACATCTGTCTTCGTTAACATCAGATCATCTTTGAGACATTTCATAAGAACAGAAGTTATTCTGAGATAAATGACCCCCCCCCCAAATCTCAGTGATTACAACACAGGCATCTACAAATCTGATCCATGTGATCTGTGTCTGGAATCTCAGCTTTACAGAATATCTCCTATCATGAACATCATAGGTTGTTATTGTAGCACTAGAGAAACAGAACATGAGAAAATTCTACTCAGAAATTATATCAGCAAGACAAGTCACCTAGCTTCACCTGAGTTCAAGAAAGATAAGAACATTATCCTTAATCAGGAAGGAGTAACAAATACTGGGAAACAATCAACTACAGATACGCCTTACTCTTGTAAGCATTGGCAAAATTATGTTAGAGCCTAGAGAATTAAGAACAAGATCCACCAAAACGTTTGCTTCTTTCAGCAGACATCTTGGATACTCAGGATGTCACACTCTGTTCTCTTTCAAACTTCAACTGAACCTCTTCCTAATGTCTGCTAACTACTAATGATCTATTAACATCTATTATGAAATAAGTCGCATTAATATACAGTTAAATGTTGTAGGTCCCCTGAAGCCATCACTAGACTAGGTACACCTCTTTTTATCTTCTGAGAAGTAGGAATGTCCTCTTCAAGATGGGGCCTATAGACTACTCCTTCTGCCTCTTTCCATATCCTACAGTAAACCTAAACTAAATATCTTAGATTGTATCTAGGATCATCCAAACAGGTTATGGGTTGCATCCCATCTTCCTCTACCTATCCATCAAACTTGCCTACCTGCTATTAGTGTCAAGAATTTTTAGATAGTTTTAAGTTCTGAAAATGTACCTATACCTGCCTATACCTATGTCATGTGTTGGTATGGCAAAATTCTAAATTTTTTCTATTTTAACTCAATATTCTTCATCATAAAGATACTTGATTACTAAGATGTTGGATATCAATGAACACATTTTGTAGGTGCCCAATGATTAAAGCTAAAATAAAGCCCAGCATAAAATACAAAATGCTAGTCCATGTCATAAGAGGCATATACAGGTTATACTGCACGGTAAGTTTAAGTAACCACTTAGAACCCATCTATTAACTACAAAAGAAGAGAGAAAGAGAGTTTATTTTGTACTCTTTTGTTTTATTATTATGATTTTGAGAGAGAGAGAGCATAAGCCAGGGTGGTGGCAAGCACTGAGAGAGAGAGAGAGAGAGAGAGAGAGAGAGAGAGAGAATCTTAAGCAGACTTCATGCCCAGCATAAGCCTGATGCAGGGCTCCATCTCACAACTGTGAGATCATGACCTAAGCCAAAAACTGGTTAGGTTGTTGGTTGCTTAATTGACTGAACCACCCAGGTGGCCCCCCCAATTTTATATTTTAGAGAGAAAGAGAGAGTAAGAGGAGGGGGGAGAGGGGGAGAGAGAGAATCTTAAGCAGGCTCCACACCCAGCATGGAGTCTGTGTTTTTTATTTTCAATTTCACATTTAAAAGTGACAAGAGAGTCCCTTCAGAAATATTGGCACTAAATTTGATAAAACTGGTAAAAATACATTGATAGGCTAACTTATTTGATGGATAAAAGAAATAATGAATAAATTCACAAAATAAAAATTAATAAAAATATTAAACGATGTTTTATTTTGTCTATAATCAATGAAATATAAATTATTTTTTATTCTAATTGACACAGAATTTTTATAATTTTGAGCAGGTAATTCAAAATAGATTAATATGTGCCTATTGCATAGAGATAAAAATTATAGTATCAATGTGAATCTCCTCAATATAACCTATGTTGTATTCTTACCAAAAATTATTAACCTAAATCTAATCGTTATAACATAATTAGATAAATTCCAGTTGTGTAACATTCTGCAGGACAATTGCCTTGTCTTGGACTCTTAAAAAATACAACAATCCTAATAAAATAAAAACAGTGGGACTAGAAATATTCTACATTAAAAGAGACTATTTAGGCTTTTCAGTTTCCTTTAATCTAATAATAACTATATGCATATTCTTGATTAGACTCTGGATTGAAAAGAAGGAAAGGAAGGAAGGAATGGGTAAGGAGAGAGAGAGGGAAGAAGGGGAAACAAAGGGTGTAAGGAAAAAGAGAGAAGGAGAGAGGGAGGAATGGGGGGAGGAAAGCTATATAGCTATATTAAGGCTATTTGGGGAATGACTGAGGAAATTTGAATATGGACTAAATTTAGAAACTAGTATTACATTTATTTTAAATTCTGGGGAAAACAGTCTTGAGATTTTGTAGGAGTGAGACACATACCAACATGCCTAAGAATAAAATATCGTGGAGACTCTAAACTATAGAGAACAAACCAAGGGTTGATGGAGGGAGATGAGTGGGAGATGGGCTAGATGGGTGGTGGGTACTAAGGGGGGCATTTGTTCTAATGAGCACTGAGTATCACCTCTAAGTGAAGAATCACTGACTTCTACTCCTGAAACCATTATACGCTGTATGTTAACTAAAATTTAAATTAAAAAAATAAATAAAATATAATGATGTCTGCAACTTACTTTCAAAGGATTAGCAACAACAGTAACAACTGATTTTAATACAAGCCATGATTATAGCCTAAATGTCCACATTGAAATCTCTATAAAATGAGGTCATATATATTAAAATAACTTTATGCTTTGAGTTATTATTTTTCCCTCAGAAAACATGGGGAGTTTAAGGGGCACTTTTATAAAAGGTTGTTTTTTAAAAACAAAATGTTTTAATTTAATTTTTTATTTTTAATGTGATTTCTTTGAGATATAAGAAATGACAAAGAATCACCAAATCTCATGCAAAACCCAGGAAGTTTCTAAAGTAGCAAACCAATTGCTTATTGATAAACTCTTTCAGATTCAAGGATTCCATGCAAACAAACCCACTGCCAAATATGAGATGAAGAAACACATGATTTCTTCAAATGCGGTTTCTATAGTCAAAACAAGGACTAAGTAGGAAAGACAGAGAGCATTAAAGCCAGGTACATACTATACAGTTTAAGAAGGACAAAATAATAGATTTCAAGACACTTTCAAATATCCTGGAATAGGTTCAGACACTAAGCATTTATCATCTAACACTTTACTAGCAAAAATGCAAGGAATATTCAAGAAGAGTAAGCATGAAGGAGGAAAAATAAAGTAGTAAGGTGTAAAAAGTCATGAAGACAAACTTTTCTCACTACCTTTTTTTTCTAGGATCAGCTCCAGAACCCACATAAAACTCTGTGGATTCCTTTTCATTGTACACTAAACAATGATCCCATGTCATCTTTGGCATATGTGCATAGGTTACCGATTTGTTCTATCTCCCTGTTGCCAAACAATAGGAAGAGTAGAGAGAGTGGAGTTGCAGTGTCTTAGGTCTACAAATGGGACCATTGGAAAGGCAGTTTTCCTGTGGAACCTGTCTTCTCTGACTGAAACCTATTCAATAAGACTGTTCATTCCTGACCTCCTGCCCCCTTGACACTGATCTGTCCTAAAGAGGATGCCAATATATTGTCTGTCAAATTTATAGTAGAAAGCCATAGCATAAGGTCCCTATTTCTATATTGCACACAATGCTTTATGTCAAAGTTTGATAAACATGAAATCACATTTTCAAAGATTAAAAAACAAGTGTCAGTCAGTCAAAACTGGTTGACCACTGCGAGTGTCTCACTGGTTGACCTTGAACTCTTCTATGACTCTGAGGTCAATGATATGTCATTAGAGGAGAAATTTCTTATAGATTTATATGCTCACTTCTTTGACTATGATCTTGCCATTAGAAACAATTTTAAGTGGCCCATCTAAAAACACCTACCTACTAAAAGAAAACATAAAAGCTATAAAGGGATCAATCTTCTTTTCAATTGTGCAGAGAACTAACAATTTTCATGCAATGAAATTGATGTTAATTGTAGTTATACGTGCATACCTACAGGACAAAGAACCCAAAGATTTTAATAGAATCTAAGACTCAATAAAAGAGAAAAGAAGGTAGGAGAAAAACAAAGAAATGTTCAGTATCTATCATAGACTCCTTTTCTACTTCTATTTTATTTATATAGGATAGAAGTTAACAGGTAGAATTATGCAAGTATCTTCAAAGGTCTGATAGAATTGTGAAGTTCATCTTTTATCATGCTTTTATTTTTTTTATTTTATTATTTTTATTTTTATTTATTTATTTTATTTATCATCATTTTATTATGGCTTTGGTATACCATTTAAATGTTGCTCTCAGATTGATTATATGCCACACAAATATATATTAATGAATGCCACATAAGATTGTCAGGGTCAGTTTTTAATATCAAATACAAAGGGATTAAATACAACTCAAGACAAAGTTACTCTGTTTAGATGATAGAAAGTATCATGGACAATTAACTCTTTCAAATGCAGTTCTTACCTAGAAATAGTATTTTGTTGGATAGTTTTTGTTTGGTTTTGCCTACCTGAAAAAGACAGAAAGGAGAAATAAATTTCCATTTCTCTTTCTTGACTTTCTCCAATATCAAAGTTATGAGCAATCAAAAGAGAATTTAAACCAATGGCACAGATCTATTGCAAACACTCACAGATGACTATAAAAAACATCCTTTCATTTCTCCCATTTTTTTTGAACATTAAAAGTTAGTTTATCCTCCCAGGAATGCACAATAGATGTAAAATATATCTTAAACTTTCTCAAGTATGATTTAAAAGAAAGTGCTATCCTCAAGTGTTCTGTGGAAGTACAACGGCATAACTTTAGGCTTCTGTTCCTAAATATTTCTTAAGCTACGTGTTTCAAATGTTTTGTAGCCATGTGATATTCTGCACTGTGTCTTTCATATTAGCTGAAGTGTGACTGAAAATAATGCCACGCAGCTTTATTATTTAGCCAACACAGTTCTTTAACCCATTTGAGTTTCCAACTCAAATAATCAACTTCATTACACTTTAGTTTCTATGTACATTTTCTTACTGCTGTTTGTTAAGACTTAAGTAAAGATGGTCACTGAGGGGAAGACAGCCCTTAAACCCTATACTTAGGAACTTCAGACTGACATCTACTTGTGGGAGAAATACATGACAGATCTATTGTTCTGTATTAGCAGGACATTGTCCCAGTATATGAACACATGCAAACTACTCAGGAAGGCCTTTGAATATTTAAGGCAAGACACTAGTGGCTCATCCCAGTGGGAACCACAGGAAAGGGGAACCTGATTAAATTTAATGTCATTGTCACGTTTTTTTTCATTGCGAAGAATTATATAGGTAGCCATAGCTACCACACTGTTCAGACAGCATGACCACAATATTCCCCCTCAGAGGTTGGCGTCAAGGACTGAATTATTCACTCGAAGAATGTGATTCATTGCTCGATGTGGTTCTTACAAGATTAAAAGAGTCATCAGTATATAAAATGCACATACACACTGTGGGGGCAAACGTAAAACAAACCATTGCAACCTTTTGATCACTGATCAGGCTTTGTAAGAATAGTATGTTAAAAATTATACATATTTATTCTTTAGTTTAATATGAAGTATGAGTTCAGTTTCTTTGCCTTTTATTTCCATTTAAAAATCAACTTGAAGTTTAAAAGTTTTATTATAAACTGTTGGAGGAGTTTAGAATGAGATTCTCTTCTTATTCCCTTTAAAAGGGAAGTCATTGACTCAATACTAATTGTGCTCCTTCATGGTATGCATACCATCTCTGGGTAAAAACAACTAATTTACAAAAGACTGATTATTCAGCAACAGCAAATATGCATTCTAATAATCTAATAACGTTTACCATATATACCAGTGTCCTTTATCAAAACGTAATTTCTCTTAAATCTCTAAATTTACAATTTTTCTTGTCTTAGGCAAATATTTTCAAGCATGCAGAATCATTTCTAAACATATATTTCACCTAGTTAAGTCAAATAAATGTTCTTAAGTAAGATCATAACTTTGACAGTTTTTACTTACTTGTCTTAACCAAATAATATTCTCTCTCGCAGAAGAGAAAACATACTATGGTTTTAGCCATCTATGCTAAATCCCTTTCACTTCTTATCTTTTTTACTAATACCAGGCCCTGCTCTTTAAAAGCCAATATAAAAGGGAATACCAGCTACTGCACACGTTAGTCCACCAAGGAAGTACTTGGTGGCTTCTGATAAACTCGGGACTAGTAACAAGCTTTCACTTGTAGAATGTCAGTCCACCAGTTCACACTCAGTCTATGCAGGCCTGACCGAAAGCCGTGCCACCTGAGTGTCACTCACTGGCGTTTATAATACGAACTGGAGGCAGACTCAGTCTGATTAATGGTGGACACAAGACTACGACCCAGCACCCACCATCATAATTGGCTCCCTCATTTGAAGTTTCAGGAGACTGAATGGGCAATGGAATTTGAACTACCAACTCAGTCTAGTCTGACCAGGGAAAGATGAAGGCTCCCTGGAGGGGCTACTTGGAGAAGCTAGTAATGCTGCTATTGTGTCTTAGACCTGTCCTATAGATAAATAGAGAGCTTTCCTCTGTACAAGTACACACTTAGGCACCTTTAAAACACCAACTAATCCATTCTGCATATACATAGTTTAGGTAATGTTCTTTTACGACTGCCTTCAAAATAAAAATGTATTGAGCTTCTTTATTTGTTTTACTCTTCTTTATTGGTTAAACTCAGTAAAAATTTCATTAAAGAATCTCGATTATGTAAGAACTTAATTTGTACTAATTGAAATCTAATCACATTATCTTCCAGCAAGATTTTATTTGCTGAGATGAAATCACATTTAGAATTTTCTTAAATGCAATCTTATTCCACAGTATGAAAACATGCTAATGTCAAATTTAGAGATCATAATTTCTTTCTATTTAAAAGAAAACATCTGTGTAGATTCTACATATTGATTATTTAAATTAGATGCCTACAGAGATATCACTTTATTGAGAGTTGGGTTGATTTTACCATAGAATTTATGAGAAGACAACTGTAAGCAGAAGAAGCTTTGGAGATGCAACTTTGCCCCTGAAATACCAACGGATATTTTCCTCGGTGAAATGTTAAACAATGTGCCTTCAACAATAAACTGACAATGCCTTTCCTGAGGCTTGTGGTGTGGTCACGGTGTTGATCTTGTCTTTTCTTCTTAATGTGCTCCCATACCAGAGACACTACAATGGTCATTCACAAAAACTACAGTACGGAGAAGTTTAAGATGCTTCTTCTGTAATGTTTCTTTCTTCTATCTGCAGCTGGGGGTTTACAGCTGGTGTCTTTTTATTTTTTGTCCTTTTTTTTTTTTTTTTTTGGTTACCTGAATGGATTTCCGCTTCTTAACTGTACCAGCTTGCCATTCATTGTGAACATAGGTTCAATCAGAATATTTTAATGTCCTTTGGCTTCTGAGTTACCTTTCATCCTTAAAAGAGTTTTAAAGTTAGTTTTGCTAAATGTTGAATATTTTTCTATTTACTGCCCTGGGTTCTATTCCTTGATAATTATCCCAAACCCTCTCATATAATAAAATGACTAATACTTACAAATAAAAATGAGAAAGTTTTTAACTAAGGTCTATATGTACAGATTTTTTCTTTTCAAAAAGCTACTAACAAAACAGAGGTTATTAAAAATGGGATTATTCAGTCTCAGTTTTCTCATATTGCATCTGCAAATGTTAATGGCAGTTACAGAAAGAAGGGAAAATGAGGCATAAAATAACCACAATTAGGCTGTATGCTTCTTAGTCTACATTCTATCTAGTACTAGCAATGGAAAAGATTCTGTTCAAGGTCACTACTAGGATTGCCCAAAAGTAGATATTGACACAACCATAAAGCATTTTTAATGACTCTGTGACCTGCATATTTACCTTAACAATAGCTACCCTTTGTAGCGTCCTTATGATGTATAAACACTATACCTAGTACTTTATATTATCATATTAATTCTCATAATATTAAACCTATGAATAGGCTCAAATATGCCCATTTCACAAATAAACTTATGACTACATGGGCTAAATAAATTGCCTAAGGTCCATAATGATATAGAAGAATTCATTTGCCTGACTTCAAAACTTTCACTGTTAAATGCTATGTTTTACAGCATTTCCATATTTACATACACAATTGGATATTCATCAGCTGTAATTTTTTTTTATAAACTGCTATTCAGATACTATCCCTTGGATAATCTCCCCTGACATTTTTAAATATTGGCTTCAATTTGTTGTTATTGACAAACTTTATATCTACCAAACAGGTGATATTGGGTATGTCATTTTATCTTTATGAATCTCAACGTTCTCATCCCAAAAACTAGTTAAATGAACTAGATTAGCTTTTAAAAGTCTGTATTAGTTAGCTTCTGCTGCATAACTGACTATGCCAAAACTCTATCACTTAAAAACCAATCATGTATTATTAGCTTATGATTTTGTAGGTGAGAAAGTTGGGTGGAGCTCAGATAAGGTTCTTCTGCTGGTCTTGGCTGGGTTCAGTTAGTATGTGGGGTAACCAACTATCTTAGCTTGCCTGGGACTGACACAGTTTTGAGGGCATGAGATTTTCAGTGCCAAAACTGTGCAAGTTCCAGGTAAGCCAAGATGAATTGATCATCCTACATATATCTGGGGTCTGCTGGTATGGGGACTGGCTGGAAACAAGAAGGTAAGTGAGCTGCAAGTATGATCATTCACAGACTCATTCACATAGGAGTAAATACAGGATTCCCCAGGGCAACAAGAGAGGCAAAATCTCTATTTCTATTACATTTGCAACTATCCCATGGTTCAAAGTAAGTCCTGTGGCCCTGATTCAAATAATGAAAGAACAGATTCCATCTCTTTGTGAAGAGTCACACTGTAAAGTCACACTGTAAGGGAAAAAGAGGTCTATAAAGAGATAGAATTTGTAACCATTTTTGCAATCCACTACAAAGTATTTCCTGCCTGAAATCAGGATTCCTGTGCTCATTGACATCCTCTATCCAAAAACATTCATGGGAATAACAGAAGTTAAGTGACAGAAGTTGTCATCTATTGTGGCTACACTGCCCTGAGTAAACCGTATGGCTAGCTAACTTGTCCGAGGACCACTTATCCCACTTGGTGAGTAAATCTGGACCCCTTAACAGAGAA
Source organism: Suricata suricatta (assembly GCF_006229205.1). Lineage (NCBI taxonomy): Eukaryota > Metazoa > Chordata > Mammalia > Carnivora > Herpestidae > Suricata > Suricata suricatta. Next base: position 119,935,619 of record NC_043700.1, on the reverse strand, counting down.
ACACATGAGAATTAAATTCGCAGTGATGATATTTATATCATCTTTATTCTCTTAACTTCCGTGAATAGATTAAGTCTGAACAGATAGTTAAAATCGGGATTATGTACACTGAGTAGCATTTGTATGTAATTTCAGCTTTGCATTAAAAGGGTCCCAAAAGGCTCAGCAAAGCAAGATAATCTAAACTGAGGGCCACCCAGTAATAATTGTTTCCCATTTAAAAAAGATCTTTGTGTTACAAAACAGATGAACACAAGGGAAGGGAAGCAAAAATAATATAAAAAGAAGGAGGGGGACAAAACATAAGAGACTCTTAAATATAGAGAACAAACAGAGTTGCTGGAGGGGTTGTGGGAAGGAGAATGCACTAAATGGGTAAAGGGCATTAAGGAATCTACTCCTGAAATCACTGTTGCACTATATGCTAACTAAATTGTATGTAGGTTAAGAATCTGACTTTGGCCTTGGTCATGATCTCAGAGTTCATGGGCTTAAGCCCCACATCAGGCTGTGGGCTGACAGCTCAGAGCCTGGAGCCTGCTTTGAATTCTGTTTCTCTCTCTCTTTCTGTTCCTCTCCCACTCCTGCTCTGCCTCTCAAAATAATTTTTTTTAATTTTAATTAAAAAATAAATAAATAATAAAAATAAAATAAAATTAATTAATTAATTAAAAACATCTTTGTGAAATGAAGGAAGGAAAAAGAAATGAGTTTTTCATGTGGGAAAATATGCCAGATTATTTTTATAAATAATGTGTAAGTACATGTGTAACATGTATCTATTCATGTATCAATTTATGGGTATTATATATATATGGTATATCTTTTTTTTTTTTAGTTTATTTATTTGGAAAGAGAGTGAGAAAGCACAAGTTAGGGAGGGGCAGAGAGAGAGAGATGAGAGTGAGAATCCCAAGCACGCTCCACATTGACAGTATAGAGCCTGATGCAGGGCTCAAACCCATGAGCCATGAGATCATGATTTAAGCCGAAGTCCGGTGATTAACCGACAGAGCCACCCAGGCACCTCACATATATCTCCTTTTTATATTGTATTTGTCTTGTAATTTATTTTATATATAATACAGAAGTCAAGCAGATAATACAAATGAGTGAAATTAAAGAAATAACCTGATGCAGTAAAAAAATAAAGAGTTCTGTTCAAGGGGAGGGATTAATTCGAATGTGTACACCAGAGGATGAGAGTATCGAGGGCCATCTTAGAATTCTGCCTACCACATACAGGAAACACTCGTTTAGAGAATCAAGTTTCTCTCGATTAATACACATGCATGAAATATGTTTTGTGCCCTGATCCACTTAAGAATTACCTTTACCAAGACATATTTCTAGTCTTTTGTTGTGTCATTTGCTTTTAAGGGAAAACAATCTAACACACAGTCTTTTGAAAATTGTTTTTTCATGTTTTGTAGAAAAAATGAAATTATTGCCCAAATTATACTCTATGATCCTTTTAAGAAACTCCATATGAGGAATTTCTTTTAATACTTGCTAGGAGATGCTTTGCTTTCCCGGAAGAAGTAAAAACAAAAACAAAACAAATAAAAACCTCTTCTTACACTAGAAATATAAACTGTATTAATTGACTTTATCTTTCTTTTCCTTTTGACTACCATGAAACATATTGCTACATTTAAATGAGCCTTTATTGTCTGTATATGGTGGATGGAGAGTCTTTTTTGTACGTTTGTATTCATGTTTTTCTATAGCTGGTTTTAATTCTTAATTTTATTATTATTTTTTTACATCTTTTTTTTTTTTTTTTTTTTGAGACAGAGACAGAGAATGAGCAGGGGGTGGGGGACAGAGAAGGAGGGAAACACAGAATCTGAGCTGTCAGCACAGAGCCCAGTGCAGGACTCGAACTCAGGCAAACGCAAGATCATAACCTGAGCTGAAGTTGGACGCTTAACCAGCCCCCAGGCACCCCTTAATTTATTTTTTAAGTGTTTATTTATTTTTAAGAGTGAGAAAGAGAGAGAGAGCAAGCAAGAAAGGGGCAAGAGAGAAGGAAACAGAATCCCAAGCAGGCTCTGCGCTGTCAGTGCAGAGCCTGACACAGGGGCTTGAATTCACAAACTATGAGATGATGACCTGAGCCTTAATCAGGAGTCAGAGGCTTAGCCAACTGAGCCACCCAGTTGTTCCAATTCTTAGTTTCATATATTTAGTGTTTTTGTTTTGGTCATCCCAAATCAGAGATATATGACAAACACACAGATTAGATAAATGAAGGGGAATAGAAAATAATAGATTAAAGATAAATGGAACAAATAAATAGTGATGACAGAAAGAGTCAAAATACAGATCATGTATTCTCATGTTACAGGCTACCTATTCAATTCCATAAATGCATTTACCTGTCCTTGTACCAATATGTCACCATTATGTTTTAACAACAATATAACAAACTTCATGGTATAGTAGTGTCTTGTTTTCACATTGATGTAATTCTTTTGCAAATGAATCAGTAATAAAATCAACAAAAATCAATAACTTCAATATTAATGTTAGCATTAAATCTCGCTAATGAATTCTTTTTTTTTCTTTCAATCAACTTTCTACTCTCTTTAAACATGTTGAATCTGAAGCCTCATAAATGTAACATACCAAAGTTTTGGAGGTAGTCCCATTCTTGCTTACATTTTTCTAGATGAATTAGACCAATTTTAAATCTATAGAGCTGCTTATTTATCTTATGGGATGTTTCTACACTACATTCTTATAACCATATTCACTTATACCATTAGGCTCCATCTTTTATTATATATACACTGTCCACCTCATCAGAAGAAAGAAGAGTAAGGGGGAAAAAGTTTAGTTCAGATAACTATAATCTATTTTGTTGCTAAATTTATGTTTTATTTTTATACCTCTTAAAAATTTAAATACAATAAGGAATAATAATAAAATCTAAATATAAATGATTATATAGGGCAGATCAGTCAGTTAGCATCCAGATCTTGGTTTTGGTTCAGGTCATGATCTCACAGTTCATGGGTTCGAGCCCCATGTAGGGCTCTGCACTGAGAGTGTGAAGCCTGCTTGGGATTCTCTCTCTCCCTATCTCTCTGCCCCTCCTTTGCTTGTACTCTCTCTCTCAAAATGAAATAAACTTTAAAAAATGTGAGTTATTTTTTATAAAAGATTATATAGACTATCAAGATGAATATTTCTTTTTTTTTAACTTTTTTTTTAGTGTTTTATTTATTTTTGAGACAGAGAGAGGCAGAGCATGAGCAGGGAGGGGCAGAGAGAGAGGGAGACACAGAATTGGAAGCAGGCTCCAGGCTCTGAGCTAGCTGTCAGCACAGAGCCCAGATGCGGGGCTCGAACACACGAACGTGCGATCATGACCTGAGCCGAAGCCGGACGCTTAACCGACTGAGCCACCCAGGCGCCCCTCAAGATGAATATTTCAATTGCTTCTTATCCTTTTGGCTAAGATCAAGTGTCAAGATGAATATTTCAACTCTGACTGTACCCCAAGACTTACAGTTCTCTAAAGTCAATATTATAATCTCCTAATAATTATTTAGATGCACACTGAAGTCATTACAAATCTGACTCTGAGATATTCCTAATGAATTCAAATATTGACTCCCACCTTGAAGAAATAGCTTATTTCAGATCTATGGAGGGAGAGTATATAAGTGGGCCTAGAACATTTTGTGCCAGAAATCAAGAAAGTGCCTGAAGAGTCACGGAGTTATGTCCAAAGGACACAAGTGCCAGCCAAACAGGTTCCCATTGGCCATAATTTGACAAAATATGAGTATCAGAAACAATTTTAACAAACGAAATAGAGAAAAGATTTTTCTAATTTTTTAACTTTTTTTTTTGAGAGAGAGAAAAAGATAGAAAGAGAGGCAGAGCATGATCGGGAGAGGGGGGGGTAGAGACAGAGGGAGACACAGAGCCTGACATGGGGCTTGAACTCAGACTGTGAGATCATGACCTGAGCCAGAGTCCCATGCTCAACCAACTGAGCCACCCAGACACCCCAAGGAGAGAAAAAGTTTTACATCCATAGTGTACTCAGAATGGAGGCAGAGGTGAGAGTGGGGATAAAACACACTTTGTTACAGGAAAGTAATACATAGAAAGGAATAATGGAAAAATCATTAAGGGCACCTGGGTGACTGATGACTGAGCATCCAACTCTTGATTTCAGTTTAGATCATCATCTCAGGGTTGTGGGATCAAGCCCAAAAGCGTGGAGCCTGCTTAAGATTCTCTCTCTCCTTCTGCTGCTCTCTCCCCCCCCCCACTTCTCTCTCTCTCAAACTTAAAAAAATAAAAATAAAGAAAACTCATTAAATGGTGAAACTAGAGAAGGGGAACATGGGTGTCCACTGAACTGTTCTCTTGGCTCTTTTCTGGATTGGAAAATTTTCAAAATTAAAAAATAAATTAGTAGCAACAAAACAAAAGTGTATTTTAGGGGCCAGCACTGTGTTTTGTTCTAGAAAATAAATTATATTTTTCCCTTTAGATTTATAGCCTTATTAATTTGCTGAAAATTGAGAATTACAAGAACAACCTATACACGTATAGTCAAAATATGGTTCAAAAACATATTGCAAAATCTAGTATTAAAAAATGCACTTGAACTACTTAAGTTTTTGGTTAAGATTCACAACCCTTAATTTTAAATTCAATTTTTTTAATGTTTTATTTATTTTTGAGAGAGAGAGAGAGAGAGAGAGAGAGAGACAGCGTGAGCAGTGGGGGGTCAGAGAGGGAGACACAGAATCCGATCGAAGCAGACTCCAGACTCTGAGCTAGCTGTCAGCACAGAGCCTGACGTGGGGCTCAAACCCACGAATGCGAGATCATGACCTGAGCTGAAGTCAGACGCTTAACCAACTAAGCCAACCAGGAGCCCCTCAATTCAAAAATTTCTAATTTTTTTTCATTTCTTTACTGTTTTTTATTTATTTCTGAGAGACAGAGGCAGCGCGAGCAGGGGAAGGTCAGAGAGAGAGGGAGACACAGAATCCGAAGCAGGCTCCAGGCTCTGAGCTCTCAGCAAGCACAGAGCCCGACTCGGGGCTCAAACCCACGAACCGTGAGATCATGACCTGAGCCGAAGTCGGTAGCTTAACCAACTGAGCCACCCAGGCGCCCCTCTAATTTTTTTAATTCGAAGTATCATGATGAAAAAGTGTGAGCTTTGGAGTTAGCTAAACCTATGTTTCCATCAGACTGTTAACCTGAATAATCTCACACAAATTAGATACCCTACTGGGTCCTTTGTTCCTTCATCTGTAAAAGAAAATGGACATGATAAAATATACACTTCAGAATTACTCTGAGAACCAAATGAGATAAGTATGTAGAGCACCTGGCCCGGTAACCAGCATTCATTCTGTATAACAAGCATTGCCCTGGGCCCAGGAACCCAGCAGTGAAGAAAACAGAAAGATACCTACCTTCTCCTCCTGGGACTCACAGTCCAGCAGAAGAAATAAAATAGACAAATTACTACATAATTACAACTTGGGAAATGATAGAAGAATATAACAGGAGTATTTAATGTATTCATAATAAATACTTTATAAGGTGTGTGTAAATATATTTATATATATATATATATATATATATATGTAGTCACACACACCCAGGTACATATATAAACATATGTATCATATCTAAGACTGATCAATTAATCGTTAGAAAATCTAGAGCCAGAATTTGGGTCCTTTTCCACTGGCAATCTAGCATTTCCTCTGTTAAAAGAATGCTTTCTAAAAGCAGTGTTTATTGAGAAGTTTATATACCAGCTACACTTATTTAACAGTTCAATTTGTAAAAGAATGTAAAAGCTAATCAATAATGATTGGATTATAGGTCTGGAAAGGAACAGAAGAGGTCATATCATTAAACCATCACCTTCTGGGCAAGTTCTCATCTTAAAAACATTTGAGAAATATATTTTCTTTTTGGTTTACTTAAATATATTTACATCTGATACATACTACAATATGCATGAACCTGGAAGATATTATGCTAAGTAAAATAAGCCACACACAAAGTACAAATCCTGTACAGTTCCACTTATATATGGACATAGAAGAGTCAAATTCATTCAGAAAGTAGATCAGTGGTTACCAGGGGCTAGGAGGAGGGGAGATTGGAGAGTTATTTTTAATAGAATTTAATATAAAAAATGGAATTTTAGTATGGGATGATTAAAAAGTTCTAGAGATGGATAGTGGTGACAGCACACAACAGTGTAAATGTACTTAATATCACTAAACCATACACTTAAAAATGGCTAAAATGGTAAACTTTATGTTATATATAAATGTTTATGGTAGTACTAAAATATTGTAGTAAAATATATGTAACATAAAATTTATATATGTATACTTATAAAGCATGAAGTTGTTAATATTTCTTCTCTTTGAATAAGAAGTGTACTCAACAGAAGTATTTTGTTTGTGTAATACATCTCATTTAAATTATTTACATGTATTACTTTTATAATCTGTAAAAATGTTTAAAATAAAATTTTTCAGAATTGAATTCCTGTAAGTGTATAAATATGGAAAGATAGTATCAATAATATGTAGAAAAAATAATGCTTTCAAGATAACGTACTTCCAAGAACACTCCTATCAGGGCCCCATCCTTTATACACAGTGGTTCCTGTTATTTTGATCAGTATAGAAGAGGCTTCTGTGGAAGTTACCCTGAACAGGTCTGCTTAATGCTATTACCTCCCTGAAGGTGGACAAGTCCAAGGAGAAACTGAGCATTAGATCTTGGATGGGGAAAGACCAAACTTGAAAAACTACTGGTGATCCTCTAAGGAAAATGAGTCATTTCACCCAGTATCTAGGTTCCCCTACACATTTCTTGAAAAACTTGGTGAGAATGCCATTTCATGACAAGGTATTATTTGGATAAACGTGTTCTAGCTCACAAAGACAACAAAGGCAAAACCTGAGTTTAGTGAGATTCTTGAAAGAAAGTGGAATTTGGGGGTGGGGGGGCTAATGTTGAGGACCACCCAAATTTATAACTTCTGTTTTTTTCACTTCTATTGTAGGAAGATTATATAAAATCTCTCAGTTGATCCTTTCGACTAGAGGACCAAGGTGGTGGGATGAGGAAAGTTGTGGACAAGGCAAAGAAACATATCCATGGATCAGGAAACTCAAAAGAGCTTTTTAGCACCTAAGATTTAGGTGTCCCCAAGAAGCAGATAAAGGCCTTTATGTGTTTCTAAGTTTTTCCTTTTGTACCTTTGAAAGGTACACCTTTCTTTTGAAAGGGGCTGAAAAGGAGTTATTAAATATTACTCTTTTGGGGGTGCCTGGGTAGCTCATTGGGTTGAGTGCTCGACTTTGGCTCAGGTCATGATTTTGCAGTTCATGGGTTTGAGCCCCGCATTGGGCTCAGCTTGGAGCCTGAAGCCTGCTTTGGATTCTGTTTCTCCCTTTCTCTTTCTCTCTGCTCCTACTCTGCTCACATTCTCTGTCAAAAATTAAAAAATTAAAAATAAATAAATAAATAAATACTATTCTTTTAACAGTTGTAAATATCTAAATCATTACTAAGTGAGAAACTCCTTCTACAATATACACTTTCTCTATAGATAAAGTATTAACACAATTTCCAATTTGAGAACTTTATTTAGATTATTTTATTAATACTTTTATATTGTTTGAGAATTTGAGCAATGAACATATTCTACTATTAGAGTTTAGAATTTTTAAGATCTTGTTGATTACTTAAGGAGAGCACTCTACCCCAAACATAGATCAGGCTGTCCTCTTACACCCTTGATCTAACTTTTATAAGTTTATTCATTTTGAGGGGGGGGGAGAGAGAGAGAGAGAGAGAGAGAGAGAGAGAGAGAGAGAGAGAACATAAGCAGTCTCCACACTGTCAGCGCGGAGCCTGGAGCCTGATGCTGGGCTCAAACTCACAAACCATGAGATCATGAGCTGAGCCCAAATCAAGAGTCAGACGTTTAACCAACTGAGCCATCCAGGATCCTCATCCTTTATCTAATTTTTTAACAGGACCTGGATCTAAACACATTCCAATCTCCATCAACATGCATTAGTTTACCTTAGCCCTAACTTGGAAAAGGGATTCTTGAAAACTTCATTACTCTCTACAGTGTCTAAAATGAGGCAAACCGTATTATCGATGCTCAATTATGTTCATTGCCTGGCAACGTTTCTCTAGGTGATTTCTGATAAAGGTACATTTAACTTGAAAATGGGAAGGCTGATAGTAAGGTTTGTCATTAGGGCAGAGTCTGTTTATTCTTAGAATTCAATGAAAATAAATTACAGTACAAACTACAGTATCCTTACCATGTAACTTCATTCAAATGAAGAAATATTCTTTTGGGAGGACTCAGTCTCTGGGTTTCTTTCACCTATAAAAAGCCCTTTGGGCTTTCAGTACATCCTCCTAAATGCAATTATAAAGAAACTAGAGGGGCACCTGGGTGGCTCAGTTTGGTTAAACTTCTGACTCTCAATTTCAGCCCAAGTCATGACTTTCTGGTTTGTGAGTTTGAGCCTCACAATTGGGCTCAGCACTGAGGGTGTGGAACCTGCTTGTGATTCTCTCTCACTACCTCTCTCTCTGCCTTTTCATACTCTCCCTCACTTTCAAAATAAATAAATAAACTTAAAAAAATAAAGTAGAATTAACAGCAATCTGTTCTTAGAACAGCTTTTGGAAAGTGTCAAACATTATGTTGCTTTGTTTACTTGAGACCTTTTTACAAAGCCACACTTTGCTAATGTTTTTTTCTAGTTTCCTCTGGGAAATTATCACAAATATGTACATTTCTCAGTGAATGGAATCTTTGATAATAGATGTTATCCATCTGGGAAAAAACCACTAAGAAAAAATTGAAACAACAGGAATTCATTTTGATTAAAGCTGCTATACAGATTCCCTAGTAGTTTCATTAATTTTTTGTTTAGTTTTTTGTTTAGTTTGGAGGTTTGTTTGTTTGGGCTTTTTTTCTCCACAATAGAATTTACAAATATATTCCACAAATTGGCCAGTAAGCTTAGTCAATCTTGTGTCAGATATCAAGAGAAAGAAAAACACTATCGTAAAAGTGATTTATCTGAAAATTAATCCTCCAAACATATTTAGAAAAAAAATTACAGACCAATTGGTAAATCTACTAGTTAACTCTAGCAACTAAAGCCAGCGTAAGTGTGATTATAAAAACTCATTGCAGATCTAGTGAAAAGATCCTCAAAAGGTTTGAGAACAGGGAAAACACAATAGCATAAAGTTATAATTATCCTTGAGAAAAATTGCTCAAGAGACTAATAATCCGGAGGAAGACAGAGAGTTGGCTTCGCACTATCATATGATTAAGGTATGTTGTTTATTTTATATCACCAAACGCTAATCTCAGATTACATTCCCATGAAGAGCTTGTAATTGACAGTTCACAGGTACATTGAAAATTGTGACTCAAGCCAATAAGTGTAAGTCTTCTGAATACATAGTAGTCTTGTTAGGTTTGTCTCACAGCACAGTGTGGCGGCTTGTAAGACAATGCCTTGTGCTTCTTTACTTACGGAACGTTATTCATTTCATTGTTGAATTAGCCTACCAAACATGTCAAAGAAGACTGAAAGATCTTTATTTTTTCCGTTTTAATAATCTCTGGAACCAAAATAAAATAGTAGTGCCCCTAAAGAAAATTTGGTAACAGTTTTATTCAATATAATTCTTTGAGAAGTATCATCTCTTTATTGCATTTTGAGAAAACTGGCTTCTTACCTATTTTTTTCTTGAAAGAAGAAACAGGGAATACATACATATTAAAAAAGAGAAACAAAAAATAAACATATATGAAAAGAACATGTCATGTAAAAATTTAAATGGTGGAAAAGCCAAATGAAATCATATTTAGCTGCCATAGGCAAAAAAGAAAGAAGGAAGGGAAGAAAGAAAGGAAGGAACGAAGGAAGAAAAAAAGAGAAAGAAAAAGAGCTCCAAAATGACTTGATGTTTAAAGTCAATAAATGTAAACTCCCTGTCCTCCTGTGCTAAAGGATCTCAATAATAAAACTTTACAAGCTATCACTACTGCAAATTTTGGATCATTCGGCATATTAATGGGGGAGGGCATCAGAGAGAGAATGTAAAGGAAAAGAATTGTGTGAGGGTCCTGTAACCAGATACAATGGCATCTATCTGCACAAAGCTTGCCACGTCCAAGTACGGCTTTACTCTGCAAAGGAAGTGTGGCATCTAGTGGACATTTCATTTCTGCAGTACCTTAATGTGTTTTGCTGAGAAATAGATGTGATAGATGATTGCTCTTTGTGGCTTAACTGTTGTTATTGTTCTGGTAGTTCTTGTTGTTTTAAATAAGTCATGTTTTCATCTTCTGTAAGTGTGATTTTTTTAATACTAACTTGCCAATAAAATTCAAACTGCTCATATGAAAAAAATTGCTTAGAATCTTTACGCCTACAAAGTGAATCTCACCCGTGTGCTTACTTTTTAGTTTTAAAAAAAATTGCAAAATGAGATTCTTAAGTTATATTCACATGAAATAAAATCTTTTGTTTTTCTTGAAATATTAAATTTCACAAAATGTGAAATGTTTAAGAAAGAACAATCAGAATGCAAAATGCATTGCTTCGTATCAAAAATCTGTTACAAATCAGATCTTTCAAGTAATAACACAGGTATTGAACTTGAAATCTAAAGCTTTCTAAAGTACACATTGACTTTATTTTGGAAAACAATATTTTTTAAGTAAGGTATTTTAAATTACGAATTACTAACAAGGTTCAAGCTTCGTTGACCTTAGTTTTTCACTGATAAAATAGTTGGATATTGTTCCAAAAAAAACTTTACTTCTGAAAATTCATCATGAATTAAAATAATTTACTATACTATGGAGTCATATTTCCAAATTCACCTTTGTCCTTTTGTCAAATCAGTAAAGTATTTTTTAAAAACTTATTAAGTGTACACTTGATATTAAATTCACCTTTGTCTTCTTGTCAAATCAATAAAGTGTTTTTTAAAAACTTATAAGTGTACAACTTGACATTAAAATTGGATAATTTCAAAGTAGTTTAGTGTTTTTCTATGAATTGACTAAACTTTCAAGTTACCAAAGATTCTAGGCAACCTTTTGTCTCCTCTAAAGTGCTGTCTGGTATTGATTCCTCAGTGTTTCCATAGATTTGCTTGTGTATCTTGACAAGATTGAGTTGACCTTTTAACAGTAGAAAATACTAAAGAATAATTTGTGAATTTCAGGTGGGCAGGTTGAAATGGCTTGGGGTTTTCATCACTTGGGAAATTAGAAGCATATACTCTTCTGTTCATGGTTTGGTCCCCTCTAGTGGACATCAAGTAATACTGTAAATTAAAATTCTTACATAATTATCCAATGGTCAGTCAAATAACAGAGATTAGTTGTAGATTCAGCTAAGGGAAATGAAATGGCTATAGTCCTGTGACATATTTAAATTTTACAGTTCACGTTTGACTTGGTATCCAACCATCTATTATTCAAAATGTGGGTCAAAGACCTTTAAATAACCTGTAACTCCATGAAGAAAAGTATATACTTCCAAAGTTAATATCTTAATGATTAGAAAAAATATTAAAATAAGACATTTACTTATTTATTTGGAAACACTTTTCCTTCTTTATTTCCAAGGTTGTTAAATAATGACACATATTTTGTTCCAAGAGACTTTTGTAAATTTGGGAACACCACTTCCTAAATGATAACTCACTTTTAAGATTATACAGTAGTTGATAAACTGTGAACAGTATTTTTTTAATTAATGGATTAATTATTTTTTTAAATTGTTTCAGTAGAATTTAGTGATTCCTCACTTACATATAACACCAAATGCTCCTCCTAACAAGTGCCCTCCTTAATGCCCATCACTCATTTAGCCCATCTTCCAACCAAACACCCCTCCAGCAACCCTCAGTTTGTTTCCTGTATTTAAGAGTCTCTTATGGTTTGTCTCCCTCTCTGTTTTTATTTTAATTTTCCTTCTCTTACTCTTTGCTTGTTTGTTTCTTAAATTCCACATATGAGTGAAATCACACGATATTTGTCTTTCTCTGACCGACATTTGCTTAGCATAATACATTCTAGTTCCATCCAGTGCAACAGTATCTTTTTGTTTGTTTGTTTGGTTGGTTGGTTGGGTTTTTTTTTTTTGGACTTTTATTTTTTTTATTTTTTTATACAATTTATTTTTTTAACATATGCAGCAACAGTATTTCTTAAAGAGAAAGCTGTTCTGCCCTATATAATGATAATTCTTAGCATATAATAGTCACTTCACACTTTTCTGGAATACAAGAATGAATGAGAAAATAAAATGGAAAAAACCATAAATATTTAGATTTAATAAAACTTGTTCTTAATAAAATGTTTAATAACATGTTTTCTAAAAAAAAGGGGGAGGGACTAGAAGGGAGAAGAGGGGATAAAAAGGGAGTGGAAGAAAGCTAGGAATTGCTCTACAACCTCAGGGAAAAGTAGGGATCGTCCACTATGTGCATCTCAGCCCCATACTGTATGAACAATTATGTCAAAATTCAGCAACTTAACACAAATGCACTGCACATACATAGCTGCAAGTGGCATGAGCATCAGCTACAGCAGGGCTTCTACCAGTAATAAGTATGAATGTTCTCCACAGTGTCTAAAGCACTACTTAAACATAAGGTAGTTCTATTAGTATTGCTGTTTTCAGCAACAGTGATAACAGCTAAAACTGTCTTACTTACAAAGTTCTAGACACAGTTTTAAGTGGTATATATACATTAATTTGATCCTCACGAAAACTCTGCAGTTTTAAACTTGTTTCATATGTGAGAAAAATGAGACACAAAGGGGTTAATTGCCCAAAGCCACAAAATCAGGAAACAGCAGAGAGTAAGGTTTTCGCCACTGATCGTAGATCCTAAATCTGTGTGCTTAACCTCTGAATCTCTTGAAAATAAATTTAGAAATGTTAATAAAGGCAATAAAAATGGTAACAAGAATGTGGGAACAAATTATTAAGTGTATACATTAGAACTAAATTATTGTGACCTCTATTTTGGGTGAATCCTACTTCAAAATTACAAGCATCAGCATCATATATTATAGATGTTGATATTCTCCTTTAGGTTTATTTTTACAGATGAAAACTCAAGCAGCAAAAATGCCCTGTTGAATTGTCTTGTTGCTATAGATTACTATTTAGAATAAAAACAAAAATGACAAGACCTTGTACCAACTTGTAACAAGAATATAATGTGTTAATCCAAGATACTCATTTTTAAGTGCCTTTTATAAAAGTAGTGAACCACTTATAACCTTTCAAAAGCATTGGATTAAAGAGAGATTTACCTTCTTCTTTAAAAACAGCTTGCATGCAAAGGTCTGGAAGTTCCCCAGTTTTCAGTGATAAAAGGTGCAGGTTTATACAAATGTATTCTTCAAGGAATTTTGGAAGTGGATTAGTTATATCAAATGTTAAATAATATTAATTTCAAGTTATTTCTTGAAGTTATGAGGTCAAAATTTCAAATCTGCCATAATAGCAACATCAATACACTTTAACAGTATTCTCTGTAGTGTTCACCATTATTTTTTCTCACAATCAAAACATTTTCCTATCTTATTATTAATTAAGTTTTATCTTCTGTAATATTGTCAATTTTAGTGATACAGTCTGACGTGAGGAATTACAGGCTTCAAACTGCATAAATTTCTTATGCCATAAAAGATAAAAATTTATCTTTCATACATTTTCTCTTTTTGCAATCAATACAACAGACCTCAAAAACATGAATACCAATATATTAGAGCCAACACCAAAACTATCCTAACAAAGTAGGTTATTTAAAGAATGAATGGTTTTGGGTAACAAAGGAAGTGAATACAAGCAACAATGAGTTACCCAGAACTGCTTCAGCTGTTTTAAATTAAGTGATGCTCGAACTGTAGCTACCAGCTCAGCAACATAATCATCAGCAGGATAATTAAAAATACAAATTCTCAGGCCCATATCAGACCTACTTAATCTGAAACATTGTGTTTTAATGGGCTTTCTACATGTCCAATTTAATTCTCACAATGGGCCTATAAAATTAATAAATTTCTATATTTTACAAAGGTTTAAAAAATATACAAATGGTATTGAGAGAGAAATCTTTGTGCTGTCTACAAAGGACACATTTTAGATTGAGACACAAATAGGTATAAAGCAAAAAGATGGAAAAAATATGCTATGCAATTAATAATCATAAGAAGTCTGTACTGAGTATGCTAATAACAAACAGAACAGACTTTAAGACAAAAAAATATTTCTAGAGATGAAGAGAAGCACTTTAAAATAAAAAAAAGTCAATTCATCAGGAAGATATAACAGTTATAAACATATAAACATCCAACAACTGAGCCTCAAACTAAATGAAACAAAAAGTAACAGAATTGAAAGAAGAAAATAGACAATTCAAGAATAGTAGTGGAGGCTTCAAGAACCCCCTCTCAATAAGGCTAGAGCAATTAGACAGAAAAATCAACATGGATGTAGAAGGTCTGCATAATAATACCCACCAATTTGATTTAACTGACATCTGTGGCACACTCCAGCCAATAATAGCAGAATAATTCTCATATGGAACATTTTCCAAGACAGGATATACCTTAGGTCATAAAGCATGTATCAATAACTTTAAAAGGATTATATCACACAAAAATATGTTCTCTGACCAGAAGGAAATTAAAAATCAAATCAGGAGAAAATATGGAAATACTTAGAAATTTTAGAATGAGCCTCTCCAAAATGTATAAAGAACTTAACACCCAAAAACAAATAATCCAGATAAGAAATGTACAGAAGACATAAATAGATATTTTTCCGAAGAAGATATCCAGATGGCTACCAGACACATGCAAAGATGCTCAACATCACTCATCATCAGGGAAATACAGTCAATACCACAACGAGATACCACCTCATACTTGTCAAAATGGTTAACATTAACAACACAAGAAACAACAAGTGTTGGCGAGGATGTAGAGAAAGGGGAACCCTTTTGTACTGTTGGTGTGAATGCAAACTGGTACAGCCACTCTGGAAAAGAGTATGGAGATACCTCTAAAAGTTAATAATAGAAATAACCATAAGGAGTCTATCCACCAAGAAGATCTAAACATTGTAAATATTTATGCCCCCAACTTGGATCCCCAAGTCCAAGTCCAATATATATAGATAGATAGATAGATAGATAGATAGATAGATAGATAGATAAAGATATCACAAATATGAAGAAACTCAGTGATAATAATACCATAAGAGTAGGGGACCTTAACAGCCACTTAGAGCAATGGACAGGTCATCTAGGCAGAAAATCAATGAGGAAAGAATGGCTTTAAATGACACACTGGACCAGATGGGCTTAACAGATATATTTATACATTTCAT
Organism: Suricata suricatta; assembly: GCF_006229205.1. Lineage (NCBI taxonomy): Eukaryota > Metazoa > Chordata > Mammalia > Carnivora > Herpestidae > Suricata > Suricata suricatta. The sequence continues at coordinate 119,920,128 of NC_043700.1, read as the reverse complement.
CCTAAAGCAGAAGAATACACATTTTTCTTGAGTGCACATGGAACATTCTCCAGAACAGATCACATACTGGGACACAAATCAGCCCTCAACAAGTAAAAAAAGATCAAGATCATACCATGCACATTTTCTGAACACAACTCTATGAAACTTGAAATCAACCACAAGTAAAAATTTGGAAAGACCACAAATACTTGGAGATTAAAGAACATCCTACTAAAGAATGAATGGGTTAACCAACAAATTAAAGAGGAAATTAAAAAGTACATGGAATCCAATGAAAATTAAAGCACAGCAGTCCAAAGACTCTGTAATGCAGCAAAGGTAATCATAAAAGGGAATCCTTCCTAAATCTGAGCCTTCCTAAAGAAGGAAGAAATGCCTCAAATATACAACCTAACCTTATACCTAAAAGAGCTGAAAAAAGAACAGCAAATAAAGCCCCAAATCAGCAGAAGAAGGGAAATAATAAAGATTAGAGCAGAAATCAGTATCAAAATAACAAAAAAAAAAAAAACAGTAGAAGAGATCAATAAAATCAGGAGCTTTTTCTTTGAAAGAATTAACAAATTTGATAAACTCCTAGGCAGACTGATCAAAAAGCAAAAGGAAAGGACCCAAATAAATAAAATCAAGAATGAAAGAGGAGAGATTGCAACCAACACTGCAGAAATACAAACAAAAAGAAGAGAATATTAGGAGCAATTATATGCCCACAAATTGGGCTATCTGAAAGAAATGGACAAATTCCTAGAAATATATTAACTACCAAAACTGAAACAGAAAGAAATAGAAAATTTGAACAGACCCATAACTAGTAAAGATGTTGAATCAGTAATCAAAAAACTCCCCAAAAATAAGAGTCCAGAACTGGATGGTTTCCCATGGGAATTATACAAACAGAGAAGAGTTAATACCTATTCTTTTGAAGAAAGAGAAATAGAAAAAATAGAAATGGAAGGAAAATTACCAAACTCATTATATGAGGCCAACACTACCTCGATTCCAAAACCAGACAAAGACCCTACTTAAAAGGAGAATTACAGATAAATATCCCTGATGAACACTGGTACAAAAATTATCAACAAGATACTAGAAAACCAAATCCAACAATACATTTAAAGAATTATTCACCACGATTAAGTGCGATTTTTTCCTGGGCTGCAATGGTGGTTCAATTAATCAGTGTAATACAGCACATTAATAAAGGATAAAAACCACAGAATCCTCTCAATAGATGCAGAGAAAGCATTTGACAAAATACAGCATCCTTTCTTGATAAAAACTCTCAAGAAAGTAGGGATAGAAGGAACATATCCCAACATCATAAAGGCCATATACAAAAGACTCATGGCTAATATTCTCAGTGGGGCAATAACTGAGAGCCTTCCCCCTAAGGTCAGGAACATGAAACAGATATCCACTCTCACCACTGCTGTTCAACATAGTAATGAAAGTCCTACTCTCAGCTATCAGACAACACAAAGAAATAAAAGGCATCCACATTGGCAAGGAAGAAGTCAAAGTTTCACTCCACAGATTACATGTTACTTTACATGGAAAACCAAAAAAAACAAACAAACAAAACAAACAAAAAAAAACCTGCTAGAATTGATACATGAATTCAGCAAAATCAGAAGATATAAAATCAATGTACTGAAAATAGTTGCATTTCTATACACCAATAATGAAACAACAGAAAAAGAAATCAAGGATTGATCCAATATACAATTGCACTGAAAATGATAAAATACCTAGGAATAAACCTAAACAAAGAGTTAAAAGATCTGTAGGCTGAAAACTATAGAAAGCTTATGAAAGAAATTGAAGAAGACACAAAGAAATGGAAAAAACATTCCATGATTATGGAGGAACAAATACTGCTAAACTGTTGATACAATCCAAAACCATAAACACATTCAATGCAATCCCTATCAAAAGAACACCAACATTCTTCACAGAGATAGAACAAACAATTCTAAAATTCATATGGAACCAGAAAAGAACCCTGAATAGCCAAAGCAATCCTGAAAAAGAAAACCAAAGCTGGAGGCATCACAGTCCTAGACTTCAAGCTGTATTCATCAAGACACCATGTTAGTGGTACAAAAACAGACACACAGATCAATGGAGCAGAATAGAGAACCCAGAAATGGACCACAAATATATGACCAACTAGTCTGTGACAAAAGAGGAAAGAATATCCAATCAAAAAAAGACAGTCTCTTAAGCAAGCTGTGTTGGGAAAACTGGAGAGCGCATGCAGAAGAATGAACCTGGAACACTTTCTTACACAATACACAAAAATATAGTCAAAATAGATGAGAGACCTAAATGTAAGACAGGTAGCAATCAAAATCCTGGAAAAGAAAATAGGTAACAACCTCTTTGACCTCAACCACAGCAACTTTTTACTTGACATGTCTATAGAGACAAAGGAAACAAAAGCAAAAATGAACTAGTGGGACCTTATCAAGATAAAAAAAAAACTTCTGCAGAGCAAAGAAAACAATCAACAAAACTAAAGGTAACTGACAGGATGGGAGAAGATATTTGCAAATGATGTATCAGATACAGAGTTAATATCCAAAATCTATAAAGTACTTATCAAACTCAATACTCAAACCCAAATAATCCAGTAAAAAAAACAGGCAAAAGACATGAACACTTTTCCAAAAAAAACATCCAGATGACTACAAGACACATGAAAAGATGCTCAACATCACTCATCAGGGAAATACAATTTAAAGCCACAATAAGATGGTCATCTCACACCTGTCAGAATGGCTAAAATGAACAACTCAGGCAACAACAGATGTTGGGGAAGATGCAGAGAAAGAGGAACCCTTTTACACTGCTGGTAGGAAAGGAAACTCATGCAGCCACTCTGGAAAACAGTATGGTTGTTCCTCAAAAAATTAAAAATTAAGCTCCCGTATGACCCAGCAATTGCATTACTCACTAGGTCTTTATCCACAGGACACAAAAATGTTGATTTGAAAAGGCACATGTACCCCAATGTTTATAGTAACACTATTAACCATAGCCAAATTATGGAAAGAGCCTAAATGTCCATCACTGATAAATGGATAAAGATGTGGTATATATAATGGAATATTACTCAGTGACCAAAAAGGAATGAAATCTTGCCAATTGCAACAACATGGACAGAACTAGAATGTATTATGCTAAGCAAAATAAGTCAGTCAAAGGAAGATAAATATGCTTTCACTTATACGTGGAGTTCAAAAACAAAACAGATGAACATAGGGGAAGAAGGAAAAATAATATACAAAGAGAGAGGGAGGCAAATTATAAGAGATCTTAAATACAGAGAATAAATTGAGTGTTGCTGGAGGGATTGTTGGGTAGGGGGATGAGCTAAATGGATGATGGGCATTAAGGAAGCCATTGTTGGGATAAGCACTAGGTGTTAAATGTAAGTGACAATCACTAAATTCTACTCCTGAAACCATTACACTATGTTAACTAACTCGTATTTAAATAAAATTAAAAAAAAAAAAAGAACTACCCTATGATCCAGCAATTGCACTAGTAGGTATTTACCCTAAGGATATAAAAATAGAGATTCAAAGGGGGTACATGTATTATACCAGCATTATCAACAGTACTCGAATTATAGAAAGAGCCCAAATGTCCAATAATTGATGAATGTATAAAAAAGAGTTGGTATATATATATATACATATACAATAGAATATTATATATATATATATACATATACAATAGAATATTACTCAGCCATCAAAAGGAATGAAATCTTCTCATGTGCAATGACATAGATGGAGCTAGAGTGTATTATGCTAAGTGAAATAATTCAGGCAACAAGAGGCAAATACCATATGATTTTCTCATATATGGAATTTAAGAAACAAAACAAATGAACATATGGAGAGAGAAGAAGGGAGAGGGAAACAAACCATAAGAGAATCTTAATGATAGAAAACAAACTGAGAGTTGCTGGTGAAGAGGTGGGTGGGGGGTGGGCTAAATGGGTGATGGGTATTAAAGAGAGCACGTATAGTATTGAGCACTGGGTGTTATATGGAAGCAATAAATCACTAAATTCTACTCCTAAAACCAAAATTACACTATACATTAACTAACTTGAATTTAAATAAAATTTTTAAAAAGAAAAAATATTTAGAATGTGCCTCTAAATAACATTTGGGTCAAAGAAAAAATAACGAGGGAAATTAGAATACTATTTTAGCTGAATAAAATGAAAACAACATATCACATTTAATGACATGTTGCTAAGTCATTGTTTAGAAGGAAATATATAGTTGTAAATGTGTATATTAGAAAGTAAATAGAAAAACTAAATGGACCTATTAAGAAATTGAATTATTTATTAAAAATCATCACACAAAGAAAACCTCAGGCCCAGTTCTAACAAACGTTGAAAGGATAATTTTACTGATGATTTCTACTAAACATTTAAAGAAGAAAAAATAATACCAATCCTTCCCATACTCTTCCAGAAGACAAAGGAGAAGGGAACACTTTGTATTATGGTACCCTGATACCAAAGCCAGCTAAAGATTAAAAAAAAAAGCATAAACCAATACCCTCATGAATTTACACACAGAAGTCCTCAAAAATATATTAACAAGCCAAATTCAGGAAACTACAAAAAGGATAATGCACCATGACCATGTGGGATTTAAACTGGGAATGCAAGCTTTGTTTAATATCCAAATAGCTATTAATATGATATCGTCTTAATAGAAATAAAGAACAAAACACATATAATCCTCTTAATGGATGCAGGAAAGGAACTTAACAAAATCCATTCATGATAGAAGCAAATTTTTAAAACCTCTCAAAAAGCTAGAAATATAAAGGAACTTTCTTAACCTGATAAATGCAACTCATGAAAACTTACAGCTAACAACATACTTCATAAAAGACTAAATGCTTTCCCCTAAAAAGAAAGCAAGGACATCTGTTCCCAAAATTTTTATTCAACATTATAGTGAGTAATCAGGTGCTATCGACTGAATGTTTGTGTCCCCCCAAATTTAATACCAAAACTAATCCTTAATGAGCTAGTATTTGGAGGTGAGGTTTTTTGAAGTTTGGGTTTTGGGGGATTACTGTTCTTATAAAAGAGACCCCAGAATGCCACCTCACCCTCCCACCATGTGAAGACACAGAGAGAATATGGCTACAGGTGAACCAGGAAAGTAGTCCTCACCAGACACCTAATCTGCTGACATCCTTGATCTTGGATTTCCCAAATTCCAGAACTGTAAGAAATAAATTGTTGCTTAAGCCACTCAGTTTATGATATTTTTGTTATAGTCATCTGGATAGGTTTAAACATCACTTAAGGAAAATAAGTGAATAAAGATTATCTACGTGAGAAAGCAGGAAGTAAAAAACTCTTTATTCACAGGCAACATGATCTGATATGTAGAAAATTCCAGATAATCTACAACAGAACTATAAGAACTAATGAATAATTTCAACAATGTCATTGGAGAGACACAGATCTCACCAAATTGATATATAGATTTAACATAATCTTGATCAAAATTCCAACAAACTTTTTTATAGACACTGACAAACTGATCCTAAAATTTATACAGAAATGCAAAGGATCCGGAAGAGCAAAAGAAAATTTTTTAAAAAGAGGAAAGCTTATTCCATTTCCAAATTTTCTATAAAGCTACAGTAATCAAGGCAGTGTGGTTGGCATAAAAAGAAACAGATAGATCAACTGAATTAAGTTGACAGTCCAAAAATAAGTCATTAAATTTATAATCAATTGCTTTTAGGGTAAGGTAACAAAACAATTCAATGGGGAAAGGATAATCTTCTCAAAAACTGGATAGTCACAGTAAATTTAAACCATTAACTCATACATTTCACAAAAATTAACTCAAAATCAATCTTGACCCTAAATATGGACTCACTATAAACTAAAATTCTTACAAGAAAATATTATGAGGGCTGCCTGAGTGGCTCAGTGAATTAAGTGTCAGATTTTGGCTCTTCGGCTGATAATCTCAAGGTCTGTGGGTTTGAGCCCTGTGTCAGGCTTTGTGCTGACAGCTCAGAGCCTGGAGCCTGCTTTGGATTCTGTGTTTCCTCTCTCTCTCTGCCCCTCCCCTGTTCATACTCTGTCTGTCTGTCTGTCTGTCTCAAAATTAAACATTAAAAAAAGAAAATATCATGAGAAAATTTTCATGACTTTGGGTTAAGCCAAGATTTCTTAGATTAAATATGAAAACCATGGTCAATAAAAAAAGCAATGAATTGATTATCAAATTTTTAAATGTTGCAATTCAAAAGACTCCATTAAGAAGACTATAAGACAAACCAAAGAGTGAGAGAAAATATTCACAAATTATATATCTGAGAAAGTACTCCCATCCTATAATTATTAGAGTAGAATCCTCAAATGGCAGCCAATTGAAAAATAGTTTGGACATTTCTTTAAGAATTAAACATATGGGCATAAGGGTGGCTAAGTTGGTTAAGTGCATGACTCTTGATTTCAGTTCAAGTCATGATCTCGTAGTTCATGAGACAAAGCCTCTCAGTAGGCTCTGCACTGACTGCAGGGAGCCTGCTTGAAATTTTCTTCCTCTCTCTCTGCCTCTTTCTCTCTCTTTCAAAATAAATAGATAAACATTTTAAAAAATTAAACATAAACTTACTCTATTACCTTGCATTTCTACTTCCAAGTATCTACCTACCCCTGAGAAATGAAAACATTTCTTCTCTCTACCAGGAAGAAAAGGATGACTCCAAATCTCCAGAAACATATCAATACAGAAGGCAATGACTTAAATCTGTGTAACAACATTACCCTTGTTTCCCTGTGCTTTTCTTGATGGCCTCCAGTAACTGGTCTCCTCCCTCAACAACTCCCCCTCAACACCTTTTTGTCTTAGGCCGGAGATGTTATGTAGGGTAGTGGCTTGTGCCAGTGGGTGGGGGGAGAGGTTACTCAGTTTTCCTAGGTGTCTCCCATGTATGCAGGAGATATACATGTTATTAAACTTTGTTTTGTTTTTGTTGTATTAATCGGCTTTTATTACAGGGATGTCTCAGCCATGAATATAGAAGGGCAAGGGGTAAATTATTTTTCTTTTCCCACAGTTTGACACCCACGAAGAAACTTTCTGAGACACCATACTCTTTCTGGAGCCTACAGCTGGGATCCTGGAAAGTTGGCAGAAATCAGCAAATTAAGAATTCTTACCAAAGTCATCTCTCCAGGATCAATCTCATTGACAGAGGAAGGTAAAATTTCGTATCCCCTCCTTTCCAAATTTAAGTTAGCAGGAGCAAATGTTTATATTTATCCTTGGGATGGCAATTTGGTAAAAATTTGTTATGAGCATTCTTGTTTCCTTTTGATCCTTTTGTTCCTAGAATTGGTCATTGTTTTCTTTTGTCTCCGTTTTTTCCATTGTCTTAAGAGGATAACCATAGATCTAATTAAGTATTTCTTTCATCTTGTTCTATGTCTTGAGAGCTTGGGTGTGTACCCAGTGAGAATATTCTCTCTGCTCTCTGCCAGCTGGGGATGCGTGTGCGAGCCTGCATCTAGGAGACAGCTGAATAGGTTGTGGGTCTGAGAGCAGCATCCTTTTTGTCCAACTGGGTCGGCTCTCGGGGGGGTTTCTCATAAGGGGCCTTTGTCATCTCAACCTTCATTGTCCCCTTCGTGCTGGAACAGTCCCATTCTAGTAGTACCTCCCTGGTGTTACAGATTAGCAAGCCTGTGTCTGGAGAGGTGGCTAGCCTTAGGTAATTCCTCAAGATGAAATTACAATACCCTTTTTACTTCCACTTTCAGAAGATATCTATAAGATTTAGGGAAGAGTTAGAAAGATTAATAGACCATAAAAAGAAAAAAAGATCGGTAGATATTCACAACCTCAGTCATAGAGACATAAAGTGTCTGCTAAGGAGGTCTTCCCTCCCATGATTATACTACAGTTATTAGACAAACCAGATGGTGCCCTAGGGAAAATCCTTCTTGCATAGAAAATGGGTATCTAGACTTTCTCCCAGTCCCTCTTACACATTATCAAGAAATAGATTACCTAGAGGTCCATGTTTTCCCTTTTAAGGTAAACTAGCCCAAGGTTGAATTACTCACTCAGAAAAAAGGGCTTTTGTTAAATGCTTCAGACAGGCTTTTTAAAAGCATACAGCATTAAACCCTGAAGCTCTAGAATGTAGAAATCTTTTGATTTTCATTTTAGTTGGAAATCTCCATGATATATAGAAGTAAATTTAGTAAAATAGGTGGGTCAGCCCTTTGATATTTCAGGCTACAATCTGGTTCTTTGGGGAATTGAATACAACTGTCACTGTCTTGCAAATTTCTACCAAACTAGAACTTTGGCTCTAGAAACAATTCAAATTTCAATTATTCTTTTCAATCCTTAAGCCTTCCTATTCATCTCAAAATGTTTGCAAATATTGTAAAAGATCAGAACATTGCACTAAAGCAAAAAGAAAAAGAAAGAAAAATTTATATCGTACTTACTCTAGACCTCTGATAAAATGCAAATATACCCTAAATTTTCTTTGAGAAAACTTGGGTACTTTCTATCTGCCTTTGTGATGTAAATTTTTTGCCCTATATTTTTTGGGGGGGATTCATTTCTTTTTTTCATAATATTTTATTGTCAAATTGTTTTCCATACAACACCCAGTGCTCTTCCCCACAAGTGCCCTCCACCATCACCACCACCTCCTTCCCCCCTCCCCCTTCCCCTTCAACTCTGTTCATTTTCAGCATTCAATAGTCTCTCAAATTTTACATCCCTCTCTCTCCCCAACTCTCTCTCCCTCCTCTGCTCTCCCGTGTTCTCCATTAGGTCTCTCCTGTTTTCCTGTTAGACCTATGAGTGCAAACATATGGTTTCTGTCCTTCTCTGCCTGGCTTACTTAGCTCAGCATGACACCCTCAAGGTCCATCCACTTTCCTACAAATGGCTATAT